>NC_058409.1:107265062-107305054 GCF_002201575.2 Neomonachus schauinslandi | reverse complement strand
GGCTTTCTTAGGTGAACCATGCCTGAAACCTTGACTGTCAACTCTTCTTTGCTGCTCATTGACAAAATATTCCCTCTCTGTCAGCTCCACTTATGCAGGGCAGATATTTTAATTATGCCCTCCTCCCCCCGGTAAGGAATTTGAAACCCATAAGTTACAGAGTCAGAATTAAACTAATGCTTTTTTCATCAAGTCATTTCTATAGAGGGTTGGGGAGGAAAAAGTTTCTAGATCAGACATATGTGGAGGGGTCTATGAATAAAAACATCAAAATAATATTTCACATCCTAGCCTTTTCCTAACCCCCAACATTGTTGAATCTTGACCCATCACAGGCCTTAGTGAAGATCTGTTGATGGATTGACTGTTATCTCAAAGCTTGAGTGAGATATGTGTTCTGTTCTTTTTTAGTGGAATTTCTTGGAGAATTCAGTCTTCCTTGCCTCATACTTAGTACCCATGCTGACAACTTGCCTGGGCAAAATTAATGGTAATATTAATAATCATGGCAGGTCATGAACAAAATCTGTCAGTATTACTAAATATTCATGCTTTCTGCACCCCTTATATTCTGTTTACATTTCTAATAATTAAGCATCTCAGGGCTCCATTAGAGAAATAATAACTGAGTTTATTAATGATAACAACTACGAATATGAATTTATACAAGGTACTATTTACATAATGCAAATAAGGGAATTAATTACAAACGTAGAGACGGAGAGGGTTCTGACTTGTCAGTGAACTCTAAGCCTACAACATTCATATGAAGAAAGTTTTTTCTTTTTTTCTGGCAATGACAATGACCTACCTGGTATCTGTAGAAAGAGGACTACAACTTGGGAATCTGGAGTATATAGGCTTAATATAATTGTTTTGCATCTGATTCACAGGGTCACTCATATTTAAAGATAGTGCCTGACAGATGTAAAGCCCTTTGAAGTCCACATTTTTTCCCCTGTACATAATATCCTTTAAGACTTAAAACCACAAAACGGGAGAGAAGTTGGATTTTACTTTTGAGGGAATACAGTGAGCACGTGAATGGACACCTTTGAAAATATCTCAACCTCACAAACAGTTCCTCTGCAATGGGGATGAATCCACCTTCTATTGAGTCAGAGAAATGGATCTCAGGAATGTTATCTAAAATTGTTGTCTACTCTTTTCATGCTTTTGAGCCTGAAGAAGATACCTGACACTAGCTGGGCCAGTCAGATCTTAGGCAGGAATCAGACATGGAAAAGAGAATGAGAATTGAGAATCAGTCTTTCCTAGTGGCTAGACTGATACCATGAAAACTTGGGTTATTTTGTCTTCCATCAGAAAACTGGGGGGAGAAGTGGAGAAATATTGACAGAGAAGATAGAGAAGCAAATTCACAGAAAACAGCAATAATGAAAGAAGAACTGTGAGGTCCCTTCCTAGATCTGCAGTGTCTGTGGTGAGACCCTGTGGTGTTCCTGCCCTTGGCTTCCATGAAATACCTGTGGATCTTGAGATAAACTAATGGTTTTATTGCCATTGCTTAAAGTAGCTTGTAGTTAAGACAAATAGTTTGCCTAAGTCACAAAGCTAGAGAGTGGCACAGAGTGAGTGAGAACTTCAGCTTTGTAATCACCCCTCTGCAGTTTTCCCTGTAGCTCTGCAGCTGTGGCAAATATTCCCGGGTCCTCATCCTCTATTCAGGACCCATCCAGCCCTGTCATGAGGGCGGAGCCTACTGGAGGGTTTTTAGATCTCAGAGTTCGGGCCGAGAGGATTCTGCTTTGCTTCTAGCATGTACAGATGTACTCTATCAGGATGCTCCTTGATTCATTAAAATTCTGCAAGAAGGAAATGCAGCCAGCTGCCATTCTCCTTGCTCATCATCTTTCCTGGTGTCAGTTGCACCTCATTGCATTTGGCAACGCTCTTGACGTGAGTGACATTAGCCAGAGCACACATCAGGTAGCATCTGCTAAGGAGTGGGAAAAAAATTACAAACACATTTATTAAAGGGAAAACAAAATCAGGGTGACATCCAGGTTGTCTTTTTTATAGTCTGCTTCTGGGTTTGTGTTTAAGATAGATGGCTCCATTTTTTTGGTGTTCTAATTTAACTGTTTCAAAAGCTGTCTCTAACCTTCATCTGAGGGGACTCAAAACATTGAGTAGATTAACAGAGGTTATAACTAGAATAAACACGTGGTCTAATTTGTCCAGGATCATCTCAATTTATAGCTATTGTTGGAAAAGAACCCATTTCCCTCTCAAGCATACCCTGATTTGGGTGGTAAATTATTTGATCATCCTGGTGAGAGTCTCCATTTGATAAATCAGTGATATTTACTGAGCACCTATTGTGCATGATCAAAGTGCTGTGAATGTGTGTGTATGTGTAAATGTAAGTATTTCATGGCCTCTGCCCTTAATGAACTTCCTTACAGTTTTGGAGTACAATAATAGCAAAATAGAACTAAGAAGATGAAATCTTCTTAATAGTGGAACCAGAGAGTGCAAGCCAATTTGTTCTTAGTTTACTGTTCTTGTGGGAGGCATTGTATGGGTCAAGAAAAGAGAATCTAGAGACAGAGGACTTGGATTCATATTTTAACTCTGCCGTTTACTAGCTGTATGAGTATGAGAAGATAAACCCTCCCACATCTGTACCTTCTCGGCTATGAGAGTGGATGATACCAGCATCTTCCTTCTTGTTGGGGTGTTGAGGATTGTGTTATGTGTGGAAGGTGGTTAACAGTGCCTAGTGGAAACTAAGAACTTAGTAAATAAGAGCTAAGGTATGATCCATAGCAACAGGTCCTTACTGGGTTGAAAATCTTTGGAATCAGCCCTTGCCTCTTTCATTCAAACTGTGTGATGTATTAAGTAGGGCTAATCATAGAATCTCAGTATTTTATCCAGCCTCAAATCCCTACCACTCAACGGTAGATGGTGGGTAGGTAAACAACATTCTTCAGAATCATTCATCACATTTCTTCTCGACATTTTCAAATAGAGTTGTGACAGCAAGGCAAACTGTGTGTTGTGGGCTTAGGGGAACAGATGGTGTCAGAAAAATCTAGCATGTGATGGAAAAACATGGTGTATTCCTATCCAGCATAGGGAGGAGCAGGAACAGTGTGTACTGAATAATTCCTTCTTCCAGGTGGTGGAGGTGGGAAGAGAAGGGAGATAATAGTGTACCAACAGCAAACTCCTTCATGGAAAAGGTCTAGCCTGCTCGTTCTCTAGAATTCCTCCCCAGATCTAGAAAGGTACTAAATTTTGTTAAATGCTATTTGAATATGTTTCTTGGAAACGTACTGAGAACTCTTTCCATGTGTTGATTGAAAAGTCTGAGACATTTTGGGCCTTGATGAAAGAATGTGGACCCCTCAAAAAAAATAACTTCGTATAAACCCAAATATTTACTTATTTAAATTATTATTTATTATAATTTAAACTGACTAATATTTATTGAGCCCTTTATGCCAGAACTGAGCTGAAAGCTTTACATGCTGTATCTTACTAAATGTCTACCACTGCACTGACATGGGTGCTAGAATTCCCATTTTGCTTATAAGGAACTGGTTCAAAGATGCCTAAGGGTCACAAAGCCACTAGGAGAAAAGACCTTTTACCTAGGTCATTCTGAGTCCAAATTTTATACTTCTGATTACTGTGCTATATGTGCTATGATAAACTTGCCTTAAAAATAATGGATTATAGAACTAGGTAAGCACAACATCTTGGACAAACATTATGTTAAAAGATGGGATAATAATGAGTGGAAGAAGAGGAGTTAAAATACTGAGGGTAAGAAGGGCAATTTTGATTTGCTTGAATCTTCCTGTTTTCTATCTAAATTACGTAGGCTCTGGACTTAGGGTTGGGTGTCTAGTCTTGTTTCAAAGGAAAGATCTTTTATTTTTCCTGTGGAAAGCATTGCAAGATTTGAGCAATACTAAAATGCAAGAAAAATCTTCCTCATTCTGAACCTAAGGTCTAACTGGATGATATGAGGTAGGAATTGGAACATAAGATCTTTCCACTATAATGGGTAACATACTGGTTCCTTATTTTTTTCTTTATTCTTTAGTTCTATAAATATTTAAGGTATGACTTCTATATGCCGGGCTCTGTGCAGGCATATAGAAGACAGAAAGGCAAGGAAGACAGACACAATGGCTATGATCATTAAGTTTATTATCTTATTTTTTCCTAGGAAATAAAGGTTATGAAATCATGCACTATTCAATGGTTTAGTGTATTAATTGCATTTGGTCAGTCATCTATCTATATGTAAAACTTAGTTGCTTTCATATCTTTATAAATGCATTCACACGCTATCTCGGAATAAAGCAATGGAGACATCAGTAATACAGTGTTTAATGGCTGATTGCCTTGATTCAGAAAGATGAGAGGGTCACAGTTTTGCTGAATAACACAGAATAAGTTGTTAAATTCCTCCAAGCTTATTTACTCCTTTAGAAAATGACCCTTTGCCCCTCCTTTCACCACAGGTAAGCTACACATGTAAAATCATTTTTCATATGAAGATGCATCTGTCCCAGAGCTGAACAAGTACCTGGAGCCAGAGGACTCTGAAGAACTGGTTTTAAAGAGTAATCTTTGTCTCCTTCTCCCTATCTACCTTTGGGTGAGTCACCTCATCTTCAGTTAAGTGAGAATACCACTCTGTGTTACCTTGATCATGGCCTAATGTTAGGATCCAGTGAGATGGATTGGAAAGTACTCTATGAATTCAAGGGCTTCTAGGTAAATGGAGTTTATATCTGAGACACTTACCAGATAGGAATGAAATAATTTCAAACTGTGTGGTCGTGTATACCTCGCAATATCAGATGATTTCTCTATGGGTGGTATGGGTCAAGAAGATGGTGACATGACTGGTTCTCTCAATTCAGATTCCACTTGGACAAAATGCCTCCTATAATATAATTTCTGGTGAGTGACCAAGTAGAAATGCATGCATAGTCATCTATCAATGCATGAAATAGTCCATGCAGTCAAATGTGTTGGCCCTCAAACTTCTATTCCCCTCCCTACTTAGGAGAGATGTCCATAGCTCCTGGCACCATGTCCCTAAATCTGCCTCCAGATTACAGAGTATGTTCAGCAGGGAGTTGTTCCCTTGTCAACAATGAGCATTAGTACAGCAGTTGAACTGGAAGGAAAAGCCTTTGTCTATTAGGAAGCCTGCAGAGCTTGGTTGCTAGGCAACCCAGTCTGGAGGCAGCAACCAGTGTGTACCATGAGGAGATCCAGGGAGGTGGGCCTGGAAAATAGGGGGAAGCAATTCTTTTCTCAGAGAGACAGGAGAAGAAAAGGCACTGCCTACTATGCTGGTAAGGAGGTGGTGTGTACAATGAATTAAGTTGTGCGTTTTAGCATCTAAGTGCTAGGTGTCAACACTTACTGATAACTATATTGTCATCTGGAAAACTGTGTGACCTTGAGTAGTGACTTTCTCCAGCCTCAGGTTGCCTGGCAAAAGCAGAAAGCCAGGGAGCCAGATATTGCTAACTTCTCCCCATCCTTACCACTACAGATACCACACACACACCCCTCCTTAAATCAGAGAAACAGGATTCTGATCTCTTATGTACTGTATTTGCATGACAGGATGGGGAGAAAAGGATATATTACTAAAAATCCTGGAATAAATGGTGTTTGGGTTTCTTTAAGCTTAAGGTTCTAAATAAAATGACTGTTTCCCACTCTTAAACATAACTAAATATTTACACAGGGCAGAATATGCCAGAATACAGATATGGGGGAAGTTCTCTTTCATATAGCCAAGCTCTTAGAGCTCCTCTATCCCAAAATACATTTCTCACTAGGCTGCCAGCAGATTTGAAAGATGCAAGATTAGATACTTTAGGGGGAGTTAAGGCATGAACTATTCCTGAGCCACTTGGGAGATGTGACATATCAACTAAACATTCACAAATTCTGAGCTTAAGCATGACAGTGATTTGAACTCAAAACATTAGGCACCTCCCAGTGAAGGGATATCCAGGGTTGAGAATTGGACTAATGTTGGCACATGCAGACCCATGAGGGTTGAGGCATCACAGAGAAAAGGCAGTAGGTTTTAAGATGTGCAGATATGCAGATAGAGATCTGAAGCAGGACTGCTTCACTTATTTTAGCTGTTAAATCTTTGACATGTTACCTAAATTTTTTGAGGCACAGTTTACTCACCAGTACATCAGAACTAGAATAGTATTTACTTCTAAGAGATGCTGTGAATGTTAAATGAAAGAATGCATAAAAACCACTTAGCAGAGGGCCTGATGTAATGTAAATAAAGAATAGAGGCTGATAAGTTTGTCCAGGTAGTTTCTTGGATCAGTGTCACAGAGTAAATCTGGGTGATACTGTGGTTTAAAAAAATAACAACACCACAGCTCAGGGGCAGGATGTCGGCAAGGGAAAGTGCTGTAGTAGGAGTTGGGAGACCAGCCTTCTGTGGGGGTCTAAGTCACCACCAAGCATTTAGAGTCCAGATGTACAATTGTGACAACCCAGAGGTTTTACAGAAAGAGTAGTGATAAGGCCAAGAGTACCTTCTCAAGCACCATAGAGCTCTACTCCAGACAGAGTTTAAGAAAACAGCTCCAATGCTTTCAGTCTGAAATCATTTTTTGGAGATAACACTTTCAGTATTTACAGAGCTTTTTGTATTCTTGGATCTGGGATTCCTAATCTATGAGTGGTTTTCTTTTCAGAAGATCCAATTTACAGATTCTTTCCTATTGTTTAGGCCTTGCTCTAACCTTTTCTTCTCTGGGCTACCATTTCCTCACTAATAACAAGATTGGCTTGGATGATCTTCGAATCTGCTCTAGCTTGCCTTTTATACATCTTCCCCAAACTTTTCTTAAGTCTTGCAGTTTTTTAGTCATTCATTAAACACATTTTATTGAGTGCCTACTAGGTGGCAGGCTCTGTCATAGACCCTGTAGGCTCATACAGTGGTAAACAATCCAGAAAAATTTTTGTTTTCATGGAGCTTACAATGGCAGGAGATAGACTCTAATCAGGGAGACAGGAATGTCTGATTATTTCAGGTGGTGATAAATGCTGTGAAGTACAATAAAATGAAGAGGAACTGTATCATTATCAATTACAGTGTAAAAACCCACTGAAAATGTACTGTCTTATAGCAACAATGACTTGTTGACACTCATGAATCTGTAGGTTGACTGGACTCAACCAAGTTATTCTCTTCTTCCACGTGCCACAGCCAAAGTTACTTATGCAGCCACATTCACCTGGGAGGTCACTAGGGGCTGGAACATCCAAGATGACCTCTCATTCTCCAGGGTCTCTTTACCTCGTCATTATTTTGCATCCTTCCCAAACTTTTTTATAGAATGATAGCTGGATATTAAGTGCACAAACCCCAGTGTGCAAGTGTTCCTCAAACATATGTAGCTGTCATATTTTCAATGTCCCACTGGCCAAATCAAGTCTGATGGGCAAGCCCAGACTGTGTGGGAGGAAATTACACAAGTGCATGAAAACAGGACCATGGTTCATTGTAGTCATCAAAGATAGGGGAAGATGACTACTTTATATTGGAAAACAGGTGAAACCTCTCAGAAGCAGTGTTATTAGAACTGAAACATGAAAGCTGTAAGATCAGAGAGAAGAGGGCAGTTACAAAGGTGCTGAGGTAAGAAAAGCTTGGAGTTTTTGAGGATCTGAAATTTGGCCTGTATGGCTGGTATTTTGTGAGTAAGAGGAAGGAGTGGTTAGAAGATCAAGCCAGTGAGGTTGGGCAGAGGCAGATCATAAGGCTTTTAGGCAATAGGAATTTTGGATTTCATTCTACATGCAGTGAGAAATCATTAATATGTTTAAGAAATGATTTACATTACAAGAAGTCAGACTTCTCAAAAAAAAAGATATTAAGATATTAAGAAAATTGGTCCAGTCTTTTCAATAAGTCAGAAACATAAAAAAAGGACTATGCTATATTAAGAGTGTAATTAAAGTGTGATCCCGGAATAGGGAAAAATAGCTGTAAAAACATTTCAGGATTATTAGAGAAATTTTTTAAATTATTGAAATATAGAGGTAGTATTATCATCAGAAACAAGTTAAAAATAGGTACACTATGTTCTCATTTTGGTTAAAAAAACAAAACATACATGTATACATACATGCATAGAAAAAGATCCACAGACACATATATACTAAGGTGTGTTAACTTTGATAATGATCCCTGAATGCAAGATTATAATGGTTTTATTTGCCTAAAAGTAATGGAAGATACAGAGACAAAAGTGAAAACAGGTAGTCCGGGTAGGAAACTATTAGACATGAGAGATAATGGTCACTTTTAAAGGCTGATTACAGTGGAGTTGGTAAGAAGTTGATATACTGGAGATACATTTTGGAAGCAGAGGGGTTAGGACTTCCTTTTTTTTTTTTTAAGATTTTATTTATTTATTTGACAGAGAGAGTGAGAGGGAACACAAGTAGGGGGAGTGGGAGAGGGAGAAGCAGACTCCCCACCAAGCAGGGAGCCCAATGCGGGGCTCGATACTAGGACCCTGGGATCACGACCTGAGCCGAAGGCAGACGCTTAACGACTGAGCCACCCAGGCACCCCCGGGTTAGGACTTCCTGATGAATTGGCTGTTCTAGTAGAGGTAAAAAGTAATAAAAAAAAATGACTCTGGTTTGGCTTGAGAAGTGGATGGAAGTGGTGACATTTTCTGAGACAAGAAAGAAGCAAGCAAGTGTGGTTTGGGTGCCTTTCTCAGAGAAAGGTTAGGAGATGACTGGGTACCCTGTGATGGGTCATCTGTCAGGAGAGGTGCTATTCTGCATTCCTAATCTACTTGGATGAATTCCATTCAGTCCTCAGTTTTCTGTTCGGGACAAACCTTGTTAAGAAGAGGCTGAATGAATAAGAACATGTCTTAAAAAGTCACCTGAGATGCTCGGCAGGTTATAAATAACCTAGCACTGGATGCTCTGTGGAATAATGGTTGCTTTCATAAGCCTTTCCATTTTAGAAATTCGGTGCCAACACTTGAGATGGTTCAGTGAAACACAACCCAGATACTTACAGATAAAAATTAGATCACTAAAAAACAGAGGAGTAAAATTACTATACCAAAAAGTGAAATCAGACATTTGGGAGAAATATTATCAATACAAATAATCATTGATCAGAAGAGGGTTTTTTTTTTTTTAGCCAGCAATCAGTTACCTGAAATCCCCAGTTAATCTGAACTCATCTATGTGATGACAATTTTATGGTGATCATTTACAACTTTGCAGGATTGCCTGGAAGACTTCACCCTCTATGCTGAAGCTAAACAAAGCAATGTGGCTTTTTGTTAATTGTAGAAAGAAAATGTTTGATTAAACGTGAAGAAGAATTTCCCAAATAGTAAGTCAAGACTAGAATAGATGACTCTTTGACATGGTTTCTACCCATTGAGACTATTTCCTAACTTTATGATTTTATGGCCAAGCATTTAAAGCAAAAATAATCAGACTCTCGAAAGGCAACTCCATCCAGTGTATTTTTTTTTTTTTTTAATTTGGCCTATAACCAATCTAACCAGATGCATCACAGCTGAATCCAATCCAGATGGTTCTTTGAAACAGCCAAACTGAGCATTTCAGACGTGAGACAAATTTGGATACTGGATACCTCAGACACTTCACTAAATAGGAAATCTGAGAGGCCAATTACAGAAACTCAGAGACCACAAAAATTAACAGGGTAGGGGTAAAATGTCAAGTGATGAGCAGGTGTGGATTTTAGTGAAAAGAATTTAACCTTCAGTGGAGTTCAGGTCTTTAACATAGTTCCTTCATTAATGTTTACCCATCTTTTATTTAAATTCAAAAATTTACACTGTCTGAATAATAAAATCTCTCAGGATACATGCTTTCAGTGTTCTAATTTAAGAAGCAATTTCCCAATGCAAAGAAAAAAATGTATAACAGGCTTGGTTATCTTAACAGCCTATAAGAAGTATTTGGGTGTATAGCCAAAAGGTTTGTTTTCTTTAGCAAAGCTAAACTATTATAGCTAAATTATAATGGCTCTAAACATTTGCTCTCAAAAAGTACCCAAATAAAATCATAATTTCCCTAACTATCCTGCTTAGAAAATACCTAACTGGGTCTGATAGACCAATTCTATCATTAAGAAATACAGGCTTGAAGACAGATATGTAACTGGAATTCATGGTATTGCATTGTCTTTTCCGGCTTTTGGATCACGTCATGTGGCCTACTGATAATAAAATCTTAGTAGCTTTGAAAAATTTCCCAATAAGTGAGTTTAAACTCCCTAAGAAATGGGGCAAATAAAATAGATGGACACTAGGCCGAGGAAGTGAGCACAAGTCAGATTAACCAGTAGAATTCAAGATCTTTGTAGCTGGTTTCCATGGTGGGAGGAGGACCAAGAAATAGGCAGAATGGATTGAAGGTTGTAAATAATCCAGAAAGGTACCTTCAGATGCTGGGTGAAGAAGCCAAAGATAGGCCACAGCCACTCTGCTTGATCTCTTCTTGTTGGTAGAAGTTCTCTTCCTGTAAGAGGAAAAGCAACGCCAGAGACAAAATCACTCAGGTCACAAAAACACTCCTGACTAAATCAGACAGAACTTGGTTCATATTCTGACTTTATCAATTATTCTTTGATTTTGTCCCTGGTATTTCATTTCTCTAGGTATCCATTGTCTCCTCTGTAAAAGGATCAGTTATGAGGATTAAACAAGATATTGCTGTATAAAGTAGTTGTACAATGTTTGATATCTAAGAAGTGTCAATGTTAGCTATTTTTAATATAATCAATGGAAATGAAGAGAGTAGATGAACCAAAAATAAGGGAAAAATAAAATAATACTGATTTTTTCAATTATAACAACCATGTTTCTAAGAATGCAATGTTTCTTTCAGGTAAGGTAGGGAATCAAATTGTATGAAAGCCACTTACTACTAGCCGGGGTGTGGCTCTCTGAACATTTATAGCTGTGATTTTTTTTTTTTTTTTGGTAGGTCTTGATATTTTTTCACTAGGCCAGATTTGATGACAAACAGTTGTCCTAAAGTTTATAGAGGCCTACAGAGATAAGTTCCACTGTGGATTCAACTTTGTTGAATCACTTTTGGTTGAGGACTACCAACTTCAAGCTGATCGTGCAAAGAGGGCACAACTGTAATCTGCGCTGGAGCAGAATTCCGCAGCTGTCCACTACCACTATCTACTACAGTTGTTCTTATTTAACCCATAACTGCCACAACTCTGTTTTGCATTTTTTTCTCTGCATGTCTGGAATCTGTCTTCATCTTACATGGACTTGAATGCATAATATGTTTGCCATATTTCTTAACTCTGTTCTTTCTAATAGTCCTCTAATAGGCCAATCAAGTTTTAATAAGCCAGACATAGTGAAAACAATGGTGCAGCTATTAGAAGGCAATGTTGAACATGCTATAGCTCTGATAACACATGCCTTGTATAACACCTGTTGTACTGATGGGTGATCTGAAGTCCACTGGTCACATGGTAGGGAGGAAGGGACTTATTACTGAAGCTCTGGTGTTCAGACTGTAAGTACAGTTTTCTTTCTGTTCTGCCTGAATGTTTTGACCAGAGGAGTTGGGATACAAAGAATGATAGGAGTGTGATGGGGCTAATCAGGGAAAATACCTGGGCGGAAATGAGTCTCAAAGGTCATGATAGACAAGGGTTGCACCAGGAGGGCATTTGAAACTAGGCTAAGCCACACATATCCTGGTTGGAGGATGAAAACTCGCACCTTGCATTTTGGGGAGGAAAATCCTGAGTCTCTTATTTGAAATTCTTTTTATCCTTATGAATGTAATGTTATTTTCTAGCACAGAATACTTTCCTACACAGTAGGTGGTTAGGCTGCAGTGCCTAATTTAATCTTTCACTGAATATATTCCCTTAAATACGGTATCTCAGTTGACATTTATTAAATGCCTGGTTGACACCATACATCAAAGAATTGGGGAATAAACATTAGGTGTCACAGATTCATTTAGCAATCAAAGATAACTGCTGGGTAAATAATGACCAGAGTAGATTTATTTTCAAGCTGAATGGCTAGTTGCTAAGTGAATTGCAATTCCTGAATTTGTCCTCTTCATCTGCCTGCCAGAACACTCCAGAGGCACTTGTTTAAGGCCTTTCAGAGTTTGGCTTTTAAATTCTTACTACTGCTTAATGATCAGTCCTTTTGGATGCCAAAATTCACTTTCTTCTTTTAGATCTTTTCTCCTCTACTGTGCATTTGGTTTTTCTTGTTCTCCTAGCTGGTGTAGCATCTGTTACTTGATAAATCCCTCGATGCTCAGGATACCTATAGAAAAGGGAATTGTCAATGGTAGGATCCTGTCCCCACCTTCTTCCCAGTCTTAATAGCATCATTCTCCAGCTAGGAGAGTGACAGCTGCTCTAGAATATCAGGCAAGATCTTATAAAACCATGTTCTTTGCTCCACTGCCCTGTGTCCTCTGAGTTGAACATGTGGCTGGGAGACTCATTTTCCCAAATCTCTACTCCCTTACCTCATAGTGTAGGCCTGCTGCTCTATTAATATTTTATAGAAGATTGGGTCAATTGGTGACACAAGTGAAGTTCATTGTATCCCATCTTGATCATAAAGGATGATTACTATTTAGGAGAAGAACAAACACAAATGCCTGCAAAGAAGACAGGTAGCAAAAATATAAAAACATCTGGGACTGGTGGAGTCTACGGTGAACAAAGGACTGCATACCCTACCTAAAATCATTCTCTTCTCTATCATCATCATCTTTTTTTCCTTTTTGAAGGACTGCTCTTTCAGCCCACACCAAATATCTATGGGCCAGAAGCGCCTTGGGCCTCTGAGCAGTCTCCTATTTATGTGCATTTGATACCCCAGGACAACTCACAGAGAGACAATAATGATTAGTTCTCTTATGTAAATAAGAGAATTCAGCTCAGGGACTTAAAAGGCCTGAGTTTGAGCCCTAACTCTTCCCTTGCCTCCTTTATCTATAATTCTAGAGCTCTTTTCATTGTGCTATGTCCATCTCTGTACTCCTTCCTCTCTAATTCACCTTTTCTAAGTGACCAGGGCCCTGTCCTTCCCCCAGTCATGCAGGGATACTTCAGTGATTCTGAGTCTGGTGAGAGCTTGTCTGGAGTCCCAGTAGTTTCTTCTTCCCACTCAAAATCTTTTATTCCTACTCTGACATTCTAGAATGGCTATTAATGCATTTGCCTCTCAGTGAGTGATTCTAGATGAATAATCATATATGCTGAGAATTTCAGTCATCACATTGCAGGAGATCCTATGTCAGCTTTTTTGAGTGAACAATACATAGCATATATGTTATTTGACAATAACCTAAAAATTAAGTCCAAGTTCCCTAAGCCTTTCTCATTTAGAAACTAAAAATAATAAATGTAGAGGACAAACTTTACAGATTGGTAAACTTTGGATCAAATTATAAGCCCACTACTTTAAAGCTATGAGACTTTGGATAAGTCCTTTCAACTGCTTTTACGCCTGTTTCCTCGTCCATAAAATTGGTAGCAGCAGTAGCTAACTTATGGTTCTGAGGGTGAAATGAGATAATGCATGTAAGGCACTGATGGAAGTAAGTCTTCAGTGGGTATTAATAATAAAGCTCAGGCAGAATGTGGCAGGGGGACAATGCAAGGACCGGTCTGTCAGACTACAAAACCTGCCATCTTTCTTTCATTCCTGTGCTTTCCCTCAAGCCAGGCAATTAGACACAAACCCTTTCCTGTCAACCAGAGTCTACACCTAGTCCCTACAAGACTCATTGTTTTCTCTCTGACCCAATAATATAAACATGACCCCCATTGTTTATAGGAAAGAGGCAGGTTGCATTTGGTGAGTGATATTTCTGTCTGAACCCTGGGATTTCAAAGGCTAGGAAACTAAACCTATACAGGTAACTTTCTCATTGGGGTGGTTTTATTTTTTAAGTTAAAATCATAGTTTCTTTTTACTTACCCCTTTAGCTTATTCACACTTTAGCTTATTCACACTTGTTTTGAAAAGCAAAATGCTCCCACAGGGTGAGAAAACACTGTAAATACAGATCTTCCAAAATTCCAAAGGAAAGAACGAGTGTGATTTAATTGTAAAGTTATAAGAAAAGTTAGAGAACATGTAAGCTGACATTATGATGGGAACAACTGAGAAGGTGTAGGATGAGTATTGATCAAAAGGGAGTCAAGTTTTCAGCAGAATAATAAAAGAGTAATTTGGGCAGTCTCTTAAATGTGTTGGGGAAACTGGATAGCCACCTGCCAAAGAATAAAAATGGACTCCTATTTTGCACCATATGCAAAAATTAGCTCAAAATGGATAAAAGACTTGAATTTAAGAAGTAAGAAAACATGGGCCATAAGCTCCTTGACATAGGTCTTGCTGATGATTTTTTTTCTTTTTTAAATCTGACACCAAAAGCAAAAACAAACAAGTGGGACTACATCAAACTAAAAAGCTTATGTACAGCGAAGAAGACCATCAACAAAATGAAACAGCAACCTACTGAATGGGAGAAAATAATTGTAAATCATATATCTGATAAGGGGACTAATATCCAAAATATTACCAAAAAATCATACAAGTCAATAGCAAAACAACAAACAAAACCAACAATCCAATTAAAAAAATAGGAAGAGGATCTGAATAGACATTTTTTTCCAAAGAAGACCTACAGATTCCCAACATCATTAATCATCAGGAAAATGCAAATCAAAACCACAAGTAGGATATCACCTCATACCTGTTAAAATGGCTAATATCAAAAAGACCAGAAATAACAAGAGTTGGCAAGGATGTAGAGAAAAAGGAACCCTCATGCACTGTTGGTGGGAATGTAGATTGGTGCAACCACTATGGAAAACCAGTATGGAGGTTCCTTAAAAAATTAAAAATAGAACTATCATATGATCCAGCAATTCTGCTTCTCGGTATTTATCCAGAGAAAATGAAAATACTAATTTCAAAATATACATACATGCCCATGTTCATTGTAGCATCATTTACAATAGCCAAGATATGGAAACAAGCTAGGTGTCTACTGACAGATAAATGGATAAGGAAATCCTGCCATTTGCAACAACATGGATTCACCTTAAGAGCATTCTGCTAAGTGGGATAAGTCAGAAAAGAAATACTATATGATCTCTCAGGTATGGAATCTCAAAACAAAACTAAACCCAAGCTGACATACAGAAAACAAATCAGTGGTTGTGGGGGTGGTGTGTGTGGGGGGGGAAGCAGGAGGATGGGTGAATTTTAAGTTTAAATAAATCGAATAAAAATTTAAAAAATCTCAGACCTACATAATATTTTCATTTTTTGTATTCCAGTTCACTTCCACAAACATTTACTTAGTGCTTCTTATGTTGGACATAGCATAGGACAAGAACTGTGCTCTGTGATATGGATGATATGGTGGGTTGAACAAAGGTGAAGAAGTGTTTCTTTTTATATTTGTATTCCAATGGTTCTGCAATTAAATAGGGCTGGAGATCATTTTTGAGGAGGCTATGAATTTTGGAAAAGAAATTTAGAAATTATTTGGTAGCCAGAGTAAAGAAGGAAGGTGAAATTGATACTCCTATATTATTAAAATATGTTTGATAATAGTCTGAGCTGGGAAAACTGTAATAGTATAAAATCCCCAGAAGGCTATTAAGTAAATAAACATATATGCAAAATGAATGAAAGCCTTACCAAGATCAAATAATAATAATTATTTATATAATAATAATAATTAAGAATAATAAGGAAAGAAATAAGATGGTGAAATGAGAGTAAGATATCACCCAGGTAATGGTATGTTGGTATGAGATCGCCTTTTGTTAATATATATGTTATATATAAAGAAATATATATATGCTATAAAATATATATTATATATATTTATGTAAATATATCATTTTTAACCTACATATAACATATATAATATATATAACATATATATAATTTATCAATGTAAGTGTACTCTTTAATTCCCATCACCTATTTTACCCATCCCTCTGCCCACCTCCCCTCTAGTAATCATCAGTTTGTTCTCTATAGTTAAGTCTCTTTCCTGGTTTTTTTTTTTTTTTTTTTTTTCCTTTGCTTGTTTGTTTCCCAAATTCCACATAAGAGTGCGATCATATGGTATTGGTCTTTCCCTGACTTAATTCGCTTAGCATATACACCCTAGCTCTATCCATGTTGTTGTAAATGAAAAGATTTCATTCTTACAGCTGAATAATATTCCACTGTGTGTGTGTGTGTTTTATCCATTCATCAGTCAATGGACAATTGGCTGCTTCCATATTTTGGCTATTATAAATAATGCTGCAATAAACATAGGTGCATGTATCCTTTTGAATTAGTTTTTTTGTATTTTTTGGGTAAATACCCAATAGCGCAATTACTGGATTATAGTATAGTTCTATTTTTAATTTTTTGAGTAACCTCCATACTGCTTTCCATAGTGGCTGCACCAGTTTGTGTTCCTACCAACAGTGCACAAAGCTTCCTTTTTCTCCACATCCTTGATAACACTTGTTTCTTGTGTTTAGATTTTAGCCATTCTGACAGGTATGAGGTAATACCACATTGTGGTTTTAATTTGCATTTCCTGGATGATAAGTGATATTGGGCATCTTTTCATGTCTGTTGGCCATCTGGACGTCTACTTTGGAAAAATGTTCATGTCTTCTGCCCATTTTTAATTGGATTATTTGCTTTTTGGGTGTTGAATTATATCAATTTTTTTTGTATATTTTGGATACTAACCCTTTATCAGATATGTCATTTGCAAATATCTTCTCTCATTCAGTAGGTTGTTTTTTAGTTTGGTTGATTGTTTCCTTTGCTGCACAGAAACTTTTTATTTTAATGTAGTCCCAATAGTTTATTTTTGCTTTTGTTTCCCTTGCCTCAGGAGACCTATCTAGAAAAAGTTGCTACGGCCAAGGCAAAAGGTCTTTAATCTGTTTGAGTTTATTTTTGTGTATGGTGTGAGAAAGTGGTCCAGTTTCCTTCCTTTGCACATAGCTATAGAGTTTTCCCAAAGCCATTTGTTGAAGAAACATTTTCCCATTGCATATTCTTGCCTTTTTTGTCAAACATTCATTGACCATATAATCATGGGTTCATTTCTGACCTTTGTTCTATTAATCTCTGTGTCTATTTTTGTGGCAGTACCACACTGTTTTGATTACTACAGTTTTGTAATGTAACTTGAAATCTGGAATTGTGATACATCCAGCTTTTTTCTTCTTTTTCAAGATTACTTTGGCTATTTGGGGAATTTTGTGGCTCCATACAAATTTTAGGATTATTTGTTCTAGTTCTGTGAGAAGGATTTTGGTATTTTGATAGGGATTGCATTAAATCTGTAGATTGCTTTGGATACTATAGACATTTTAACAATATTTGTTTTCTAACCTATGAGCATGTAATGTCCTTCCATTTCTTGATGTCCTTTTGAATTTCTTTCATCAGTGTTTTATAGTTTTCAGAATACAGGTCTTTCACCTCTTTGGTTAAATTTATTCCTAGATATTTTATTATTTTTGGTGCAATTGCAAATGGGGTTGTTTTCCTAATTTATCTTTATGTTGCTTCATTATTAGTGTATAGAAATGCAATGATTTCTGTACATTGATTTTGAATCCTGCAACTTCACTGAATTTATCAGTTCTAGTAGTTTTTTGGTAGAATCTTCAGGGTTTTCTATATATGATATCATGTCATCTGCAAATCATGAACATTTGATTTCTTCCTTACCAATTCGAATGGCTTTTACGTCTTTGTTTTCTAATTGCTATGGCTAGGACTTCCAGTATTACGTTGAATGAAAGTGGTGAGAGTGGACATCCTTTTCTTGTTCCTGACCTCAGAGCAAAAGTTCTATTTTTCCCCATTGAGTATGATGTGGGCTGTGGGTTTTTCACATAAGGCCTTTATTATGTTGAGGTATGTTCCCTCTAGACCTACTCTGCAGAGGGTCTTTTATCATTAATATGTTTTTGTTATTTGTTGAATGCTTTTTCTGTATCTGTTAAAATTATCATATGGTTTTTATCCTTTCTCTCTCTTTTTTTTTTTTTTTTTAGATTTTATTTATTTATTTGAGAGAGAGAGAATGAGAGACAGAGAGCATGAGAGGGAGGAGGGTCAGAGGGATAAGCAGACTCCCCGCCGAGCAGGGAGCCCGATGCAGGACTCGATCCAGGGACTCCAGGATCACGACCTGAGCCGAAGGCAGTCGCCTAACCAACTGAGCCACCCAGGCGCCCCCCCATCCTTTCTCTTTTGATATGACCTGTCATGTTGATTGTTTTGTGAATATTGAACCACCCTTGCACCCCAAGACTAAATTGCACCTGATCTTGGTGTATGATTTTTTTTTAATGTATTGTTGGATTCAGTTTGCTAATATTCTTTTGAGGATTTTTGCATCTATATCCATGAGAGATACTGGCCTATAGTTCTCTTTTCTTGTGGTGTATTTATCTGGTTTTGTTACAGGGTTATTCTGGCCTCATAGCATGGATTTAGAAGTTTTCTTTCCTTTTCTGTTTTTTGGAGAAGTTTGATAAAATGGGTGTTAACTCTGTTTTACTTATTTGGTAGAATTCGCCTGTGAAGCTATATGGTCCTGGACTTTTGTTTGGTGGGAGTCTTTTGATTATTGATCAAGTTTCATTGCTGGTAACTGGTCTGTTCAAATTTTCTATTTCTTCCTGCTTTCATTTTGATACATTATGTGTTTTTAGGAGTTTATCCATTTCTTTGAGGTTGTCCAATTTGTTTGCTTATAGGTTTTCATAATACTGTTACAATTGTTTGTATTTATGTAGTATTGGTTGTTATTTTTCATTAGTGATTTTGTTTATTTGGGTCCTCTTTGTTGTTGTTTTTGATGAGTTTGGCTAGAGGTTTATCTATTTTGTTGATCTTTTCAAAGAATCATGCCTGGTTTCATTGATCTATTTTTTTTAATTCTATATATTTTATTTCTGCTTTAATTTTTATTATTTCCTTCCTTTTGCTGGGTTTATATTTTGTTCTTTTTCTTACTCCTTTAGGTATAAGATTAGGTTGTTCATTTGACATTTTTCTTCTTAAGTTAGAACCATAAACTTGAGGTAGGTAATGCTATAAATTGTCCTCTTAAAACCAATTTTGCTGCATCCTAAAGATTTTGGACCATTGTGTTTTCATTTTCGTTTGTTTTCATGTAATTTTTTAATTTCTTCCTTGAGTTTTTGGTTGACCCATTCATTGTTTTCTTCTGGTTGATTTTTAATTTCATAGTGTTGTGGTCAGAAAAGATACATGGTATGACTTCGATCTTTTTGGATTTGTTGAGACTTGTTTTGTGGCCTAATATGTGATCTGTTCTGGAGAATGTTCATGTGCACTTGAAAAGAATGTGTATTCTGTTTTAGGATGGAATGTTCTGAATGTGTTTGTTAAATCCATCTGGTCCAGTGTGTCATTTAAAGCCACTGTGTCCTTTTTGATTTTCTATTTGGATGATCTGTCCATCGATGCAAGTGGGGTGTTGAAGTCCTCTGTTACTATTGTATTACTACAATTACTTCCTTTGTTGTTAACTGCTTTAAGTATTTGGATGCTCCCATGTTGGGTGCATATTTGCAATTATTATATACTCTTGTTGAATTGTCCCCTTTATTATTATCTGGTGTCCTTCTTTGTCTCTTCTTACAGTTATTGTTTAAAGTCTACTTTGTCCAATATAAGTATTGCCACCCTGGCTTTCTATAGACATACATTTGTATGATAAATGTTTCCCCATTCCCTCCTTTCAGTCTTAAATGAGTCTCTTGTAGGCAGCATATAGATGGGTCTTGTGTTTTTCTTTTTTTTATTTACTCTAACACTCTGTCCTTTGATTGGAGCATTTAGTCCATTTACATTCAAAGTAATTATTGACAGATGAGGATTTATTGCCATTTTGTTACTTGTTTTGTGGTTGTTTCTATAGATTTTTTTTCTGATCCTTTCTTCTTTTGCTCTCTTTCATGGTTTGTTGGCTTTCTTTAGTGACATACCTGGATTCTTTTCTCTTTATTATTTGCATATCTATTACTTGTTTTTCATTTGTGATTACCATTAGGTTTTTATATAACACCTTCTGCATGTATCAATCTATGTTAAGTTGACAGTCACAAGTTTGGACCCATTCTTTACTTCTCTTCCCCCCTCCCCCCATTTTAGGTATATGGTGTCACAAATCTTTATATTCTTTTATTTTATGAATCCCTTGACTGATTTTTGCAGAAAAACATATTTACTGCTTTTATGTTTTTGGATTTGTTTTGTTTTGTTTTGTTTTTTACTTTTCATACTCTCATGGTCTTTTTCTTTCTTTTTTTTTTTTTAAAGATTTTATTTATTTGACAGAGAGAGATAGTGAGAGCAGGAACACAAGCAGGGGGAGTGGGAGAGGGAGAAGCAGGCTTCCCGCTGAGCAGGGAGCCCCATGTGGGACTCGATCCCGGGACCCCAGGATCATGACCTGAGCCGAAGGCAGACGCTTAACGACTGAGCCACCCAGGTGCCCTCATGGTCTTTTTCTTAAAGACTTATTTACTTAGAGAGAGAAAGAGTGTGTGTGTGCGCGCGTGTGCGCGTGCACACGCACATGCACACGCACATGCACACAGGGGGAGGGGCAGAGGGAGAAAGAGGGGGAGTAGAGAGAGGGAGAGAGGGAGAGAGAGAATCCCAAGCAGACTCCCCACTGAGCTTGGAACCCAACACAGGGCTCAATCCCACAACCCTGAGATCATGACCTGAGATGAAATCAAGAGTCAGATGCTCAACCATCTGAGCCACCCAAGTGCCCCTATGGTCTTTCCTTTACACTCAAAAAATCCCCTATAATATTTCTTGTAGAGCTGGTTATGATCATGAACTCCTTTAGTTTTTGTGTGGGAAACTCTTTATTTGTTCTTCTATTCTGAATGATAGCCTTGCTAGATAGAGTGTTCTTGGCTGCAGATTTTTCCCTTTCAGCACTTTTAATATATCATGCCGCTCCTTTCTGTCCTGTAAAGTTTCTGCCAAAAAATCTGCTGATAGCCTTTTAGGGTTTCTCTTGTATGTACTTTACAGCACTTTCTTCTCACCCCCCCCCAAACTCCATCAGAAAACACCTCTTAGATTAGACATATAGGGAGGTGTATGCTTCAAAGTACTGCTCAAAGGGAATTTCTGTCATACCAATGCTTTCCTTCAAGCTAAACTCTAAGGCAGTGAGGCCATCTAGCCATTCCTTCTGAGATGGTTATTTTTCAAGGCACCAGGCAGTATTTTTTTCTGATTTCTGAGTTTTTGCTAAGTTAACTCAAATGGAGTTATATGCTTCCTGCTGTGGTGTGGTAGATGTCACGTGGCAGGCCAGGTGGGGTCCTAACATGGTTGATTCTTTACTCCTAACCCAATTAGGAAGTCCAACTCATTCAGATCTGAGATTGACACATAACTGTGTCACTTTACTATCTGTGAGACACTTGACAAGATATTTAACTTCACAAAGGCTCAGTTCCATGACCTGTATGATGGAAAACACAACTGTTTAAGTCTCAAAGCATACTTTGAGTGCTAAAGTTAGAGTCAACCTATTTCAAACCTAGTCATGAAAAATCATGAAAAATCTTGAAGTTGGTTATTACCTTTCTTATATAAGGGCTGTGACCCTTCTTATATATAATATCTATCTATGCATATATATGTGTGTATAATTTTATAATTTTATATATCTTTATATAATATGTATGTATACCATTTTATTTGAGAAGGAAAAGCTTATTAAATTTATTTTGGGAAATAACTTAGAACCTGATACAGTGTTCTGATCATTCTGAGAGGAATAGTGAACAAGAAAAAACAATAAAGTTGCTGATCTTAAAATCAGAGCAATGTATATACTCCATGGGCTAGTCAACTAATGGCTAACTTTTCACATTTGTTATTAAAATACTAGAAGTCTAGGTAATTCTTAAAGCCTGTGTCATACAAATTTATCTCAAAATTCCAGAAATGTCAGAAAAAAAATGACATCAAAGATCCTGAATATTCTCAGGAGAGCTTAAGAGTAATCTACAGATCTTACTCAACTTGCTATGGGGTGATATCCTGATACCACCTGATATCCTGATTTTATAAGTGCAAATATTGTACGTCAAAAATGCATTTAATATGTCTAACCTACTAAACATCATAGCTTAGCCTAGCTTACCTTAAATGTGCTCAGAACTTTTACAGTAGCCTGTAGTTGGGCAAAATCATCTAACACAAAGCATATTTCATAATAAGGTATTGAGTATCTCATGGAATTTATTGAGTACTGCTTTTTACTTTTTATTTTTCAATGAAATACTTCTTCATTGAATTTACTGAATACTGCTTTTTACTTTCAATATTTATTGAAATATTAATTGAAAGTAAAAAGCAGAATGGTTGTATGGGTGCAGAGTAGTTTTAAGTGTATTGGTTGTTCACCCTTGTGATTGTGTGGCTGACTGGGAGCTGCTGCTTGCTGCAACTGCCCAGCATCACAGAGTATAGAACCACATATCACGAAAAAGATCAAAATTCCAAATTTGAAATATTGTTTCTACTTAGTGCATATAGCTTTTGCACCATTATAAAGTTGAAAAAGCATAAGTCAAACCATTGTAATTTGGGGACTATGAATAATCCAGTCTAAACACAAACCTACACAAACCCTCTTTCTGTTTCTGCTTACATACCTCAGACAGTAGGGGACTTGTTACCTTTCAAGGCTGTTTATTCTCATCTGGACTTGGACAGCTTGAACTGTTCTATTTAAATCCAATATCAAAAACACATTTTGACTTCTTGCAACATCCAGAAATTTAAATTGCTGTCACAAGGTACATGATGAATCTCTCTTTCCTTTGATTCACTGAGGATTTTAAGGGCCTTAGGATCTATACTTCCCAGTCAAATAACCTTAGGTTGTTCAGCTATTTCCCATGGAACCTAATTTTAAAATCTTTTTTTTCCTTTTGGCAGTTTTCCTCCTAAAACACTGGCATGGCAGTATAAAGTCTTTCTTCAAGAATGGCACCCAGAAAAACCACTCACTCTTCTAATCTGAATTCTGCATCTCACAGTTTTCATAATCTCAATTGCATGCCAAATTGTTTCAACTTTCATTACACATAAAATCCTGCCAGGTCACATCTTTCTATTTCCTAGATGTACCTTTGTTTAAGTCTCATATTTAAGGTATACATTTCTTTCTATTAGTTTAGAGATAATTTTTATCTGTTTTTTTCCCTCCAGTCAGAAAAAAAAAAACGAAACACTTGATCATTTCCATAGAGAATATTTTTTGCACTGTGAGAAGAGTTTGCTTTTTGTTTTATTTTATTTTATTTTTTAGTATTAGGCAAGATACTTAAACTCCCTTAGCCATTAGGTAAAATGGGCGTACAGCTTGGATCTACTAAACTACCAAAAATGATTGCTGAGAAGATTTAAATTGTTATATAAGCTCCTAGTGCAATACCAGGCCCATTGCCTAGTATTCAAGAAATGGTCTAAATCCTACATTAATAATGATAGGTGGTGAGTGCCAGAGAAGCCAAATCCATAACCCCTCAAGTAAATCATTTTTATTATTTCATAATCTACATATCCCAGATGTGCTTTGTCTAGGCATTTGGCTTTATTCCTCTGGTTTCATGCCTAGAAGGAAAGTGGTTGCCAACCTCTGCAAAATAACCCCGTCTAATATTTGAAGCCTTCATCATCCTGCAGAGGTTAAAATAACTATAGCAGTTGTCTGTACATTCATTCTTTGACCTCATTTTCAAGGCATGTGAACTTCCAGGAGAAAGAAAAAGGACATATGTTGTGGAAGCCATGAGGAATTTATCCTCAGCCTTATGAGGCAACGTAATTATTCTCATTTTTTTTTTTTAAGCTTAAGGGGGTGGGGGGATTTAAAGAAGTTATCAAAAGGAAACAGAACCATCTTTTTAATTGTAGAAGACTGTAGTTCATGTGCATATACACTATGTTAAGTAAAGAGATTATCTTCTGGAAGTGAATCCTCTTGATGTAAATTGAGATTTGAGAGACTGTGTTTTAGCTTTGTTCTGAAATGAGACAGCCCAATTGTCTACCTGTAGTCAAAATTCTACAGATACTGCTTCAGACTACATGCTGGACTATTTCATGGTCCCTTGTGAAAATGGGATTTTGTATATATTGTAATTATAAATTGTTTTTATATATTTTATACTTTATATATATTTATATATTATATACTTTAATAAGTAATATAATTTTTTTAGACAATTTTTACCTTACCCTTTGAAAGTAGGGATTTCTTTACCCATTTTAAACCTGAGTAAACTGAGGCTACTCTAATTTCATCAACTGGAGTCTTTATTTTTTTTAGTACTAATTTATTTTAGAGAGACAGCACACACAAGCTGGGGGAGGGACGGAGGAAGAAGGAGACAAATCCTCAAGCTAGCTCCACTCTGCAGAGCTGGATGTGGGGCTGGATCCCAGGACCCCAGAATCAGGACCTGAACCCAAACCAAGAGTCAGATGCCCAACCGACCGAGCCACCCACACACCCCTCAACCAGTTCTTAGATGGTGGTTGTCATTCTCTTCTTCTAAAGGAGGGAAACAGTAATGATTATTGAATGAAAAATATCATTAAAACAGTATGATATCATTATAATACAAGGATGATGAAGTGTTTCAATGCTAATAGGTCTTTTACTGCAGATAGTAAGGATTGGTTTCTCTGAACATTTCTTTCAATCCTTCACCATCCTTAGTAGATATAATAGAGCCATTAATATGAAAGGGGTAAAAAAAAAAAGGGTAATGTGGTATATAATGTTGATTGATTTGTGAATATTGAACTATCCTTGCATCCTAGGAATAAATCCCACTTGATTGTGGTCAATGATATTTCTAATGTATTGTTAAATGGAGTTTGCTAATACTTTTTTGAGGATTTTTGCATTTGTTTATCAGGGATCATTGGCCTGTAATTTTCTTTATTTTTATTTATTTATTTTTTTGAAAGTTGTTTTGGGTATCAGGAATGCTGGCTTCAAGGACATTTATGGAAGATCTTCTTCCTCTTACCTTTTTTTGGAATAGTTTGAGGAGAATAGGTATTAACTATTCTTTAAATATTTGGTAGAACTCACCTTTGAATCTATCTGGTCCTGAATTTTTGTTTGGAGTTAATTACTGATTCAATTTTGTTGCTAGGAATTGGTCTGTTCAGATTTTTTCTTTTTTCCTGTTCCAGTTTTGGAAGATTGTGTTTCTAGGAATTTATCCATTTTTTTTTCTTGGGTTGTCTGTAGTATTCTCTTATAATCCTTTGTATTTCTGGGATGTCAGATGTTACTTCTCTTTTTTCATTTCTGATTTTATTTATCTAGGTCCTCTCTTTTTTTCTTGATGAATCTGGCTAAAGGTTTATAGATTTTGTCTTTTCAAGGAACCAGCTCTTGTTTTCATTGATATTTTTTATTTCTTTTTGGCAGGGGGTCTCTATTTTATTTCCCCTCTCATCTTTATTACTTGCTCCCTTCTACTAACTTTGGGCTTTGTTTCTCTTTTTCTAGTTCCTTTAGGCCTAAGCTTAGGTTGGTTGAGATTTTTTTGTTTCTTGAGGTAGACCTGTATTGCTATAAATACCCTGTTAGAACTGCTTTTGCTGTGTCCCAAAGGTTTTGGACCATGGTATTTTTGTTTATCTCTAGATATACACATACTTATATCCATCTATCTGTCTATCTATACATCTATATATAGATAGATAGATGTATGTGTATATATCTATATCTCTCTTTATATATAGATAAACATATCTATCTATACACATATATACATATATACACACACATATATATACATGTTTTTTAATATAATTTTTTTTACTTTCATTCTTTTTTTATTATGTTAATCACCATACATTACATCATTAGTTTTTGATGTAGTGTTCCATGATTCATTGTTTGCATATAACACCCAGTGCTCCATGCAGTATGTGCCCTCTTTAATAACCATCACCAGACTAACCCATCCCCCCACCCCCCTCCCCTCTGGACCCTTAGTTTGTTTCTCAGAGTCCATAGTCTCTCATGGTTCCTCTCCCCATCCGATTCCCCCCCCTTCATTTTTCCCTTCCTGCTATCTTCTTCTTTTTTTTTTTTTTAACATATAATGTATTATTTGTTTCAGAGGTACAGGTCTGTGATTCAACAGTCTTACACAATTCACAGCACTCAACATAGCACATACCCTCCCCAATGTCCATCACCCAGCCACCCCATCCCTGCCAACTCCCCCACACTCCAGCAACCCTCAGTTTGTTTCCTGAGATTAAGAATTCCTCATATCAGTGAGATCATATGATACATGTTTTTCTCTGATTGACTTATTTCACTCAGCAAAATACCCTCCAGTTCCATCCACGTCATTGCAAATGGCAAGATTTCATTCCTTTTGATGGCTGCATAATATTCCATTGTGTGTATATACCACATCTTCTTTATCCATTCATCTGCCGATGGACATCTTGGCTCTTTCCATAGTTTGGCTATTTTGGACATTGCTGCTATAAACATTGGGGTGCACATACCCCTTCGGATCCCTACATTTGTATCTTTGGGGTAAATACCCAGTAGTGCAATTGCTAGATCATATGGTAGCTCTATTTTCAACTTTTTGAGGAACCTCCATACTGTTTTCCAGAGTGGCTGCACCAGCTTGCATTCCCACCAACAGTGTAGGAGGATTCCCCTTTCTCCGCATCCCTGCCAACATCTGTGGTTTCCTGACTTGTTCATTTTAGCCATTCTGACTGGTGTGAGGTGGTATCTCATTGACATTTTGATTTGTATTTCCCTGATGCTGAGCAATGTTGAGCACTTTTTCATGTGTCTGTTGGCCATTTGGATGTCTTCTTTGGAAAAATGTCTGCTCATGTCTTCTGCCCATTTCTTGATTGGATCATTTGTTCTTTGGGTGTTGAGTTTGATGAGTTCTTTATAGATTTTGGATACTAGCCCTTTATGTGATATGTCATTTGCAAATATCTTCTCCCACTTTGTCGGTTGTCTTTTGGTTTTGTTGACTGTTTCTTTTGCTATGCAAAAGCTTCTTATCTTGATGAAGTCCCAATAGTTCATTTTTGCCCTTGCTTCCCTTGCCTTTGGCGATGTTTCTAGGAAGAAGTTGCTGTGGCTGAGGTCGAAGAGGTTGCTGCCTGTGTTCTCCTTTAGGATTTTGATGGACTCCTGCCTCACATTTAGTATAATTTTAAAAAATTTTCTCTTTGATATCTTCATTGACGCATTATTTTAGTAGAATGCTGTTTATCCTCCAAGTTTGTGTTTTTTCCAATGTTTTTCTTGTAATTGATGCCTAGTTTCATATCACTGTGGTTGGAAAAGATTCATAATATGATTTCAATCTACATAAATTTATTGAGACTTGTTTCGTGGCCTAACATGTGACCTATCCTGGAGGGTGTTCCATGTGCCCTTGAAAAAAATGTGTATTCTGGTTTTTTTTTTGGATAGAAACTGAATTGTATATATCTGATAAGTCTATCTGGTCTAATGTATCATTCAAAGGCACTTTCCTTACTGATTTTCTGCTTGGATGATCTATCCATTGTTGTAAGTGAGGTATTAAAGTTGCCTACTATTTTTGTATTACTGTCAATTTATTTGTATTTTATTATTTGCTGTATGTATTTAGGTTCTCCAATGTTGAATATATAGATATTTACAATTGTTATATGAATAATTTATATACGAGCTTAAAAACCAGAGAGAATTGACATATGAGCATTTCTAGCATAATATGATGAGTTGCATAAGAAATCTGCCTTGCACTGGAGCCCATCAGTGTGGGGTGCACAATAAGAGATTGCAAGCATTCTGAAAGTAAAAGAAGAAACAATGTCAGAAAGTGGCATGCCAACTTTTTAAGACCTGCATTTATTTAAACAAGTTTACATTTGGGAGAGGGTTCTGGACAGGGGATATACATTTGATAGTCATCAATACAGCAGTGGCATGTTTATACCAAAAAGAGATAAGGAAGGAAAACCAAGGATTAGTCCATGGCTTGATCCAATATTTAGAGGTTGGTGAAAAGAGGAAAAAATACCTTAGGTGATTAAAATGGAAGGGGTAGAAGCAAAACCAGGAGAGTGTGGTATCCTGGAAACCCAAGTAAAGGAAGTTTATCAAGGTAGATCTGATTTTATAGCTAATGTTACTGATAGGTCAAGTAAGATTAGAAAGGAGAATGGAACATTGAATTTAGCAATATGATAGAGCAATGGTGATCTTAAAAAAAAGTTAGAAAGATGGGTAAGAGTCTAATTAGAGTGGGTTCAAGAAAATTGGAGGAGAGGCTTTGGAAAGAATGTTATAGAAGACCTTCTAGGAATTATGTTGTAAAAAGCAGAGAAATGGGGAGGCAGTTGCAGAGTAAAGTTAATTGTTTTGTTCCCGTTTTGCTTTTTAAGATGAAAGAAATAATGTCATATTTATAATCTGATGGGAAAGATCCAGTAGAGAGGGGAAAAAAAACTTGATAGTGTTTTAGAGAATGCCACCATCTCCTGTCTTTACAAGGACATCACTCCAGCAATTTGTGCATTCAGTGCACAAGTATAAGGATTAACTAGATAAGAATTTAGAGTATACAAGGGAATGTTCACATTACCTCACTCTGGAGTCACATGGCAGTGGCCTGAGTTTGCCTACTGTCTCTGCCACTCTTAGTACTAACTCCATTGGGTTTTAGGAGGATTAAATGATTTCACATATATAAAGTACACAGATCAGTGCCTGGCACACAAAACTCAATAATTAGTAGTTGCTATTATTCTTCTATCACTTGATAAAAAGTCACATTCTCCAAGATCATAATGGGGTTTATTATCAGATTTAGTCTATCTCAGGCTAGTGGAATCTGCTTCTGCTTCTTTTGAACTCTAACTAGGAGAATGAGAATATTCCTAGTCATTCCCCTGGGAGTAGTCAGATGTGGAAAGAGGCTAGTATTTGTAGTCTAATGTTCCTACTATTTCCTTTTTAAGCTCATTCTAGAAATATTTTTTAAAGATTCAGTGTAAGTCCAACTGTTTATTTATGTTATTTAATTTTCAACAACCTTTTGAAATAAATAATAGTATTTTCCTCCTTTTATAGATAAGAGATCTGAAAATTAGGTTAAGTACTTTTACCAAAGTGACATAGGTGGTAAGTAGTGGAGCTGGGCTGTGAACTCAGGTAGTTGGAATATGCTGCTTCCCCAAATAGCCTATAGGTAAGTGCTTACAATTTGCTTTGTGCTTTATTGGTCCATGGCATTCTCACCTGAGTGGTCCTACAGATAGGTAAGGATACAGAGGGAAATATTAAATTAACCAAGTCGTACCTTTACCAAAGAAGAGAGCACAATCACTAGTCATTACCATGTAAAACAGAAGCTGAACAAGCCTGCAAGGGAGAAAGTAAAATTGAGCAAGTGAGTCATGGAAATTTTCCAAAAAGGATTCTGTGCCAAAGAGAAGACCTGTAGAATTACTGGCTGTAGCTTAGTATGCTGAAATAGGGTCCCTTCCAGAAAGGCCCAGGGATTAATCAGTTAATCATTCTGTGACATTTAATCAAGAGCCAGGAATCTAATCAATGGCTGACCCATTGTAACATTAGGGTACTCGTCTGGCTTCTTGCCTGGACTGTCCAATCTTAATTAGCAATTATCTCTGCTGGGTGACCCTTTGCCCCTGGGAAATTTCAACAAGTAATAGCTATTTCTAAGTGGAAATTTCACCTTTTGCCTCCATCACTTGTTATAGGCAGTATGTTTATTCAGTTTCCAATGTCTCATTGGACCTGTTTGATGGAGAGATCTGGCATTAACCCAACAATTACTTTAATGAGGAGAAATAAGTTCTCCTAAAGGCAAGTACTAGATCTAAATTTTCCTTCACTTTCATCTCCTTTATAACTTTCTCCCTTTCTGTCACTCTAAAATGTGACCTTATTTAATTATATTTTAGTTCTTTCTGGACTAACTAGAAAAAGACACCCAACCCAGAGTGAAGAAGAATTTTTACTTCAACCTGAATCTGAGACTTTTCCATTTAAATTGTCTTCTTAGGATAAAGATAAAACCTCTACTCTGATTCTTTCAGTGATACATACTTTTGATTCCTACTTTGGAGGGTCTAAGTTTCAAATTGTTGCTTTGCCCCTGTGTAACCATGGGCAAATGACTTAATCCTTTTGAGTCTATCTCAGAGGGGATGTTTAGGAAAGGCCTTTCTGTACAGATGTCATTGACCTGGGAACAGAAGAAGCTCACTCCATGATAAGCACAAGTGAAGACATTCCTGGAAAAAGAAACCACAAAGGCAAAAACTTTGAGCCAGCATGAGCAAATGAGCCACAGGAAGAGTAGCACATGTTAGCTCAGAGAGAGAAATAGACTACACAAGAGCCTTGTAGACAGGATCAGGTATAGGAGGATTTTGCTCGATATGCAAAGGCAATCTATGAGAAGGTTTTAAGCACTGGAGTGATATGATCTCATTTGCAAAACAATCTTTTTAATTTCTCTGTAGAAGACTAATTAGGAATAAATGCAAATAGAATATTTAGTACAATGTATGGCTTGTAGTATCTGAGAAATATTAGCTGTTTTCATCATTATCATTATTGTTGTTCCTAGTGAGGAGCCTCCTCCTAGGAGGGCAAGTCAGAATCTACTCTGAGAAGGGGGATGGGCTGCAAACCACTAATTCCTTAACCCCAATGCATCACGTCAAGTGCAATAGGAAAGAAGTGCTCTTACCATCCCCCGCCCCCAACCACCCACTCAGCCTGTGGGGGTATCATCAATAAGCCATGGTGTGTTTTATCCATCTTAGGTGTGGTGGGGGTGGACTTCCACATTTATATCTAGTCTCCTTTTACAGAATTACACTGCCAATGGGATCATATCAAATTCAAACTTGGTATGCAGATCATTAGAGAACCCATTTCTATACCAAATGGAGAAACAATATTTGCAGATAAGGCACTTTTCAAGGAACTCATTATAACCTCAATTTTAAAAGCTGCACAACTGAAAGCAAGTTAAATTTTCTAACTTGTATATTTGCTGCTGTTAATAATACCAAGAAGTGGCCTTGGATGACACTAAATGCATGGGCATGTATCTCGAAAAACTTCATCTCCTTTGACCTTCACAACACTGATGACTTAGGTAAAGTTAGATTAATGACTTCCAGTTTGGGGGACAATGCAAGCAGCCTTGAAAATCTGTGACACATTCAGGACCATAGCCAGCTCCTAACTGGGCCCTATCATTACAAATCATAATCTGGTATTATTTTCATTATCCCCAATGGCTGCTACTACCACTTGACCTGTGTTCACTTCATGGTGTTATAGAGGACAAGGGCATTTTAAAGTGCTCTATAGAACTGGAATTTCTTTTTTTTTTTTTAAGATTTTTTTATTTATTTGAGAGAGAGAGAATGAGAGAGAGAGAGAGCATGAGGGGGGAGAGTCAGAGGGAGAAGCAGACTCCTCGCTGAGCAAGGAGACCAACGTGGAACTTGATCCTGGGACTCCAGGATCATGACCTGAGCCGAAGGCAGTCGCCTAACCAACTGAGCCACCCAGGCGCCCTAGAACTGGAATTTCTAAAATGTCATTGTGAAAATCATGCCAGTATTAATTTAATAGTATTCTAAAAGAGGGAAAATCCTGAATGGGTACCCTTAATAGACATATCCTATATGTCTTTACAATGTAGGAGAAGCGTAGGTTTTACTTAGGAACCAAATGTTTGAAATTGATATATCTCTCTGGTGCATGAAAAATCTCACTAAGGTCTGGAGAATGAGCTGGCCAGATTTGTTTGGTTTTAACCTGTTATTGTCATCAATCTTTTAAGTAAAGATCCCTAAATGAAAGCAAGCTCATAGTTTGAGAAAATTCCAGCAATAGGCCGCAACAGGATTCACTCTTCTAAAATGGGTCACAGTTTCTTGTTTTTGTTTATTTTGTGAAGTATTAACTTAGAGAGTAGCCCACATACTTGGTCAGCCATTTGAATAATTTTCACCAAGTGAATATACCCATATAATTGCCAGTCAGATCAAGGAATGGGACATTCCCAGAACCCCAGAAAATTCCCTTCTATTACTCCCAGTCAACACCACCTCCTCTAGGAAAACCACTATGCTAATTCTGTCACCTTAAATTAATTTTGCCTGTTTTGAACTGGTGGATATGACTTGGTATCACATTTGGTGGGGCTTTTTTTTTTTTTTAAACCATTTCCTTAAGGTACAATTTACATAGCAAATTTAACTAGCAGCTCTAATTATTTATACCTGGAATGCTCATCTCTTGTTTGCCTGGTGTATCGGGTGCCTACCAGCAGCTCATAAACACTGCCTCAAGTCTTCCCATGTAGTGCCTCACAGACCTCTCCTGGTCAGGCAAGTACAACACGGGCCTCTACCTTTACATGGCCCATGATGGCCACCAAAGTGTACACTTAATGGTTTATAGTGAATGTATAGAATTGTGCAGGCATTGCCATCATCCAGTTCTAGAACATATTTGTCATCCTAAAAAACTCCCTCTGATTGCTTCCAGTTATTTCCTACCCTTATTTCCATTCCCAACACCAGACAACCACTCAGCTTTGCTCTGTCTCTATAGATTTGCCATGTCTGGAAATTTTATAAAATGTAATTATACTCTGTATGTTCTTTTGTATCTAGCTTCTCTCGTTGAGTGTAATGTTTTTGTGGTTTATCCGTATTTAACGTGGATTGGTTTTTTTTCTTAATAGTTGAATAATATTCCATTGTGTGGATTTTGTTTATCCACTCATCAGTTGATGCACATTTGGGTTGCTTTTATTTTTTTGGCTATTATGAATAATACTGCAAGAACTTCCCTACACGAATCTTTGTGGAAACTTATGTTAAGTATGTGTTGAACATTTTAAGAAACTTCCAATCTCTTTACAACATGGGCTATAGCACTTTACATTCCCACCAGCACTATGTGAGGGTTTAGTTTCTCTAAATCCTTGTCAACATTTGGTATTGTCAATCTCTTTGATTATAGCCATACTAGTGAGGATGTAGCATTTCTTGTATTTTAATTTGCATTTCCCTCATGATTAATGCTAATGGACATCTTTTCTTGTGCTTATTAGCCATTTGTATACTTTCTTTGATGAAATTTCTAGACTTTTGCCCATTTAAAAAATTTAGTCATCTTATTGAGTTGTAAGAATCTATATATTATGAATAGAAGTTATTTGTTAGATATATAACTTGCAAATAGTCTGTGGCTATTTTCCTACTGTGTAGTTTTTATTTTTATTTACTTACTGATCTATTTTGAAGAGCAAAATATTTTAGTTTTTATAAAATCCAATTCAACTTTTTTTTTCTTTTATGGCTATACTTTTTTGTGTCATATTTAAGTAATCTGCCTAACCTAAGTTTACACAGAGTTTCTCATAGGCTTTCATTTAGAAGTTTTATGTTTGCAGCTTCTACATTTAGGTATCTGATGCATCTCGAGTTAAGTTTTGTGTATATATTGTTTTATGTAGTCGGCATACCAGAACCTGACAAAGGACACTTCAAGACAAGAAAATTACAATCTATCTGATGGAAACCTCAGAGAGGTTAGATAATATTCCTAAGGTCAGGTCACCCAACTGGTAAATAATGGAGCTGGGCTCTAAACTCATGGAATCCGATTCACGGCTCATGTTCTGAACTACTGTGCCAGGGGGATGGACTCAGGTGGCCAGAAGGGAGAGAGTGAGGGCTGCAAGTGATGGGGTCATAAAGGAAGAAGGATATCAAGAAAATTTCGTAGGTTAAAGTCTCTAAACCCCAGAAATTCACTGAATGCTTGGGCTGAAGGAGGAGAGGGGGTTGAAATGAACTCTCAGGTGTCTAGACCTTGATGTCTGGGTAAGGAGTGATGATATTAACCAGAGAAGAAATACGTGAATTGGGACTGGTTTGGGCTGTAAAAGAGAACCATTTTCTCCATTTCTGCTGCTGGCTTATAACATAGGAACTTAGGGATATGTCCAGGGGGAAAAGTTCCTGTCCTTTCCTTCCTTTCAGTATTTTTTCCCTTCAAAAAGAAAATCATTTGATATCTTGTTGAGATAATAAAAAGACAATTGGAAAATGCTTACTCAGCTCCCTTTTTGATTTGTTGTTTTGAGATCTGCATCACACACACACACACACACACACACACACACACAAACACACGGGATTGCCTGTTCTCAATTTGATACTTCTCCTATGGCAGGCTTAGGCTTGACTTTAACCCAAGCATATTAGAGCTGTTGAAGCAGCTGGCAGTGTTTGTGCTACTTGGCATGGGACTAGGTAGTTAAATATAATTTGGGATATATGAGGGGGTTAGAAATCCCACTTTGGAATCAGCCCCAGGGCTCCTTCTCCTATCCAACTTTAGTAGGAATGTGCTAATATTTTGGGCCTCATCTTCTTCCCCCATTTTCCCCCCATTGGTTCTGAACTTGATGGGGAGGGTGGCAATCAGTTATTGAACTCAAAACCAGATAGTTTCCTACTGAATTTGATCAGCTTATAGGACATTTACAGTGGGAAGATGTCCAATGAACCACCTTCCAACACAAATGCTGAGTGTTGGTCCATGAGGGGTGAGAAATACAGGTCTACAATTCAAAAGAGCTAATGAACAGAGAGAAGGCATGAAAACAGATGATGGAAGGTCTAGAATTCCTGCTAAATTTGTTTTGAATGTATTCTCTGGGCTATTGGAAGGCAAGGAAGTTCTAAGCCGATGTATATTTTGAAATGCATATACATTTATTATTATGTTAAACTGACATTTACTGTAACTTGTAGGCAATATAGCAGTGGTTGATTATCCTCGTCTTCTCTCTCAACTACCATGGTCCTTTCTCAGGGCTCATATAAACATATCTCACTGTGGCCTTTAGGGAAGTGGAAAGAGAGGGCATTGGTACAGGTGTCTAAAAATAAATTGCTATAATACTGCAGTTGTATTAAACTGTCATAAGCAATATTCCCATCGGGCCTATGGATAAAATACTGACTTCAAACAGTGCCTCCTGACTAGGTCCAGGACCCTAAATTATGTCTGGGCTTAGCCACTTGTTATAGAGGTAAGATGGATACCAGGGAATTAACCATGCCATCTGACGCTCTCCAGAATGTTGACAGAGATGAAACATGTTGATGGAGTTCTATGCTTCAGACTGATATATTAAAAAAGGATTAGCTGGAGAGGCAGCAATTTTTGGTAGAACTGGGTCTGTGTTGATTCCCTAGTTGCCCTTGAAAACAAGGGAGAATCCCCAAGCTTTCCCCAGTGGCACTTAGAGCAGTGGTGTTGGACTGAGCTAGAGGTCAGAAACAACATTTCTAAGACCATCTCTGTAAATGGTAAATCAATAGCTTGTGACATATCTATGTCTCCTCACCAAGAATGAAGGCTTTAAAATTACATGATTTCTGTGGAACTTTAAGCTCTGATATGTTTTGGTTAAATGGAAGTGTTTCTTATCAAATCAATAGGGCTTCAAAAATTGTGTGTGTTAGAACTTTCTTTTTTTTGTGAAGCTCAGTCTTTTATTCATTCCCAAAAAATCCCCATTATTATAAAAATTTCCAAACATTATTTTTGTTAATTTTGTTAGCTGTGATAATGATGCTGTGCCTACTTAGATCTTTTTTTTTTTTACTTATGCTGGCCAAACTAGGAGGGAGATGTTGTGATGACTGGGACTTTCAATGTTCCAGGGTAAGAAGGCTTCTTTTATTTTTAATGCAAAATATATCTGTTAATACTTTACAGCTTTGCAAAGTAAAACTGTCATCTTCACAAACATCTTGTTGACCCTTGGTTTTCTGATACCTTTAGGGTTAAATCTAAAATTCTTAGCATACCTACAAGGGCCCTGCAGGAACTGGCCCAGCTGCATTCTTCAGTGTCCTCTTGTGCAGCTTGCTCCTTTGATAGGAAACCTCAGCCTGTTGGGATCTTCGTCCTATCATCCCCTTTACTGCCTCAGGGCCTTTGCATATACTATTCCTTTCAGCCTCTTACATCTTCCCAGCTCTTCTGTAACTCTTATCCCCAGTACTGCTCTGCTTTTGCTTGGTTATACCACAATGACAAACAACCCCACATCACAAGGGCTTACAATAATAACAGGCAGCTTCTTAATCCAGTTTTGACTCTCACACAGCCTTCTAAGGATCCTGGCAAATTTGTTGCCTTCACTGGGCTTTCTCCATCTAAAAAACAGGCCAATGATACTACCCTCCCTACTTCATAGACCTTCCCATTATACAGGTTATAATCCAAAGTCCTTAAGCATAGCCTGTGTGACTTGACCCCTGCCCAGAACTCTGGTCTTGTTGTGAATCTCTTTCTCTCTTCCTAAATTTGCTCCCATGACAGCTATCTCATGGCTACTTGGAAGCATTGTACTCTTCCAGTGTCATGTGATATTCCCTGTTCCTAGAAGGCTTTGACTCCCCCTCCACAACTATCTAGCTTCTACTCTCCAGGTGGCAGCTAAAATAGCCACTCAGGTGAGCCTTTTGAGTTTCCTAATTTAAAAGAAGTTCATAGGAACTAATTATTTTCTTTCATAAGAAGAGGCAATAAAAGTAGTGGTTAACAATACAATCTTTGGAGTCCGACTACCTGGGTTTGGATTTCAGCCTTGATGCTTTTCTACTAGGTGACCTTGTAGAAGTTACCTGAACTTATTTTTCTCATCTTTAAAATAGGTATAAGAATAGTGGCTACCTCATAAGGCTGTTAGAAGGATGATGTTAATTAATGTAAAAAGCTAGCATAGCTCCTGGCACATACTAAGTACATATATATATATGTACTTATTTATATATGTGTATATAAATAACTATTATAATATTTCTAATAATTTATTATAGATTTGTATATTTCTTACATGCTTGTTTTTTCAAGTTTAAAGGAATCTCAAAGGTCTTAACTGATCACTCCCTTTCTCTGATATTCTCAATGGTCACCTAGACCTTGTTGGATAATTCATTAGAAGAGTTCACTATATTACAAAGCGGCTTTAAATTTCTGCTAATTTTGTTCGATTAAACTAAGATTTGTGTTCTTATAAGTTCCACTGCTTACCTCTTCCTTCTGGACCAGAACAGACCATTCAGTTTTCTTTTCCCACTGACAACTGCAGCCTTCCTGGCAGCCCAGGGAACACTATTTCCAGTGCCAGTACCCCAGGCCCTCCATCATCACTCTTCTGGTCAGCTTTCAAATCTGGAATGATCTTGGATCTCTTCTCCATATAGTTTGTCAAAGTTTGTTTTATGGAACTCAGTGATGAAGTGTATGGGTCAGAGCTAATGCAAGGGCGAAGGGAGGGAGGCGGAGGTGCTCTGCCTGAGGAAAGGTTTGGCATTTTAGACACTGCTGATAATGTGTTTGGAATGCAAGCACATTGACAAAGTCTAAAGACAGGCTTTCATGTACTGAGACTCACTTGGGCACTTCCTTCTTATTTGCATACTCTGGTCCCTCCAGAACTTTTGTAGAAGTCAGTTGGCCAATCAGTACTCCCTTGGTACCTGTGATGTGCAAGGTTCTCTTCTGAGTAGGGGGAGTATAGATACTCTACTTATGGGGCTTAGAGTCATGGAAATTTCCAGTCTAGATAGTAGGGAATTGATTATGTGAACTCATAGTGGGGTTTTGGGCTTTTACAAGTGTTGGTTTTTGTAACAAAATCACTGAGTTGGTGTCAAGACTTCAGCATTTAGCCAGTACTTACTGAGTACCTACAATAAGCTAGTCACTGTAGGTGCTGAAGTGAAGTAAGGTAGCAAGGAAATAAAGCAAACTCAAGTCAACAAAAAGAGTGAAGAAAATGGTAAATATGTGAACTCTTTTAGACTTCAGGTATTCCTAATGCTTACACTGGGGGGTGGTCAAGGTGGGTCATGGGCTTGGGGGAGGGGAAACACCACAACTGTCAGAAGTTTAGAATATAGCATCCTAGAGCTGAAAGGAACTTTTTCTAAGTCCCTCGTCTATGCCCAGCCTTCCAGAAGGAAAAACTCTGCTCATTCTGAGACTGAGGAATGCAAGGTCCCTGGGGATAGACTTCAGACTTTTTGTGGTTGACTTACGATTACATCCATTCTTTCTACATTTCTAACTGCAATGTCTCTTGCCTCACTTAATTCCACTTTCTCCTATTTTGCCTGGCAATCATATAGACAATCTGATCAGCAAATGATTCTCCCATTTCTGTTGCAAAACTGCAAGGGCCAGTGTGGAGGCAGCACTATGATCGGGGCAGTGAAGCTAAAGACGTGCTGCGGTGGCACATGGCTCTGACGTGACTTGGCTTTTGTACTAACACTGGCCCAAGAAGGTTGCCAGTAGAAAGCCCTTGTAATAACAGCCAACAGCTCCTAAGCATCTGAGCCCTTAATGAAACCCCATCACCTTCCCCCAGAAGGAGGGAAGAATTGTTGGTTTTCTCTCTCAATTATTTTTCTAGTCTATTAAATTGTCACAATCCCTGTGTCTCTTTGAGAAGTGGGTGTCCTTGTAGCTCATCTCCTGGAGACAGGGAACAGCGGTGCCAGAGGAGAGGTTTGCTGAGTCTGTTTCACCACCACCAGAGAAAAGAAGGTGATGAAGGAAAAGCTCAAAAGCAGTAGATGTCCTGGAGAGATTTAGGAGACACGCAATAAGCGGAACGAGGCTGTTTGTGCCACCAGGTTATATGAAATATGCAATTTTAATCCATTAAGCGGTTTATCTTTTCACGCAGTTTAGTTTGCTGGGATAATTACTTTCCTGAGCAGTCCATGTCATGTACAAGGCAAAGTGTGTGCAAAATACACAAATCTGTGTGTGCCACTGAAAATATGGAAGAAGGAGAAGTATGAATTCAAATTTCAGAAAAACATGCTGTAGACAATCCAGGAGGTCTGCTGAAAGTTTCCCTTTTGTTATCAAAATTAAGCATTATTTTGTCTTTTATAACAACAGCTCATGGAGCCCTGTGCTAAGTATTTTTTAAGCCCAACAAAGGTGTAGAGAGGTTAAATAACATACTCAGAGTTGTTGAGTGAGAGCATTTCTGAGCTGAGATTTGATCCAGGAGCCTGGAGCCTTCCCTAAAGTGAGTCATCTGCACTTCCATCTTTCACCATTGTACCAGGCCACATCTACTCTTGCTATTAAGGACATAGTGCCAGCAATTCTCCCCCACTCTCTCCTGAGAGATTAAATTTCCCTTTCACTAATGGACCTTTCCTGCCAGCATATACAAATACTGTCATTTCTCCCATTTCTCCCTTCTAGGTATCATCCCATTTTTCTTCTCTCCTTTATAGAAAAACTACTTAAAGACTTGTTCATACTCATTGTCTCTCGTTCTCTCCTAGACCCATTCTAATTAGACTTAGATCCCACCACTTTGGACACTGTTGTTCTTTTTTTTTTTATGATGTTATGTTAATCACCATACATCATTAGTTTTTGATATAGTGTTCCATGATTCATTGTTTGCGTATAACACCCAGTGCTCCATGCAGAACATGGCCTCTTTAATAACCATCACCAGGCTAACCCATCCCCCCACCCCCTCCCCTCTAGAACCCTGTTTGTTTCTCAGAGTCCATAGTCTCTCATGGTTTGTCTCCTCCTCCGATATGCCCCCCTTCCTTCTTCCCCTCCTGCTATCTTCTTTTTTTTTTTTTTTTTAAACATAT
>NC_058409.1:107261813-107264962 GCF_002201575.2 Neomonachus schauinslandi | reverse complement strand
TTTTTTTTTTTTTTTTTAAACATATAATGTATTATTTGTTTCAGAGGTACAAGTCTATGATTCAACAGTCTTACACAATTCACAGCGCTCACGATAACACATACCTCCCCAATGTCTATCACCAAGGCACCCCATCCCTCCCACCCCCCACCACTCCAGCAACCCTCAGTTTGTTTCCTGAGATTAAGAATTCCTCATATCAGTGAGATCCTATGATACATGTCTTTCTCTGATTGACTTATTTCGCTCAGCATAATACCCTCCCAGTTCCATCCATGTCATTGCAAATGGCAAGATTTCATTCCTTTTGATGGCTGCATAATATTCCATTATATATATATACCAATTCTTCTTTATCCATTCATCTGTCAATGGACATCTTGGCTCTTTCCACAGTTTGGCTATTGTGGACATTGCTGCTATAAACATTGGGGTGCACGTACCCCTTCGGATCCCTACATTTCTATCTTTGGGCTAAATACCCAGTAGTGCAATTGCTGGATCGTATGGTTCTATTTTCAACTTTTTGAGGAACCTCCATATTGTTTTCCAGAGTGGCTGCACCAGCTTGCATTCCCACCAACAGTGTAGGAGGATTCCCCTTTCTCCGCATCCCCGCCAACATCTGTTGTTTCCTGTCTTGTTCATTTTAGCCATTCTGACTGGTGTGAGGTGATATCTCATTGAGGTTTTGATTTGGATTTCCCTGATGCCGAGTGATATTGAGCACTTTTTCATGTGTCTGTTGGCCATTTGGATGTCTTCTTTGGAAAAATGTCTGCTCATGTCTTCTGCCCATTTCTTGATTGGATCATTTGTTCTTTGGGTGTTGAGTTTGATAAGTTCTTTATAGATTTTGGATACTAGCCCTTTATGTGATATGTCATTTGCAAATATCTTCTCCCACTTTGTCGGTTGTCTTTTGGTTTTGTTGACTGTTTCTTTTGCTGTGCAAAAGCTTCTTATCTTGATGAAGTCCCAATAGTTCATTTTTGCCCTTGCTTCCTTTGCCTTTGGCGATGTTTCTAGGAAGAAGTTGCTGTGGCTGAGGTCGAAGAGGTTGCTGCCTGTGTTCTCCTTTAGGATTTTGATGGACTCCTGTCTCACATTTAGGCCTTTCAACCATTTGGAGTCTGTTTTTGTGTGTGGTGTCAGGAAATGGTCCAGTTTCATTCTTCTGCATGTGGCTGTCCAATTTTCCCAACACCATTTGTTGAAGAGACTGTCTTTTTTCCATTGGACATTCTTTCTTGCTTTTTTGAACATGGGTTGACCATCGAGTTGAGGGTCCATTTCTTGGTTCTCTATTCTGTTCCATTGATCTATGTGTCTGTTTTTGTGCCAGTACCATACTGTCTTGATTACAGCTTTGTAATAGAGCTTGAAGTCTGGAATTGTGATGCCGCCAGCTTTGCTTTTCTTTTTCAACATTCCTCTGGCTATTCGGGCTCTTTTCTGGTTCCATACAAATTTTAGGATTATTTGTTCCATTTCTTTGAAAAAAGGTGATGGTATTTGGATGGGGATTGCATTGAATGTGTAGATTGCTCTAGGTAGCATTGACATCTTCACAATATTTGTTCTTCCAATCCATGAGGATGGAACATTTTTCCATTTCTTTGTGTCTTCCTCCATTTCTTTCATGAGTATTTTATAGTTTTCTGAGGACAGATCCTTTGTCTCTTTGGTTAGATTTATTCCTAGGTATCTTATGGTTTTGGGTGCAATTGTAAATGGGATTGACTCCTAAATTTCTCTTTCTTCTGTCTTGTTGTTGGTGTATAGGAATGCCACTGATTTCTGTGGATTGATTTTATATCCCGCCACTTTACTGAATTTCTATATGAGTTCTAGCAGTTTTGGGGTGGAATCTTTTGGGTTTTCCACATAAAGGATCATATCATCTGCAAACAGTAAGAGTTTGACTTCTTCTTTGCCGATTTGGATGCCTTTGATTTCTTTTTGTTGTCTGATTGCTGTGGCTAGGACTTCTAATACTATGTTGAATAGCAGTGGTGGTAGTGGACATCCCTGCTGTGTTCCTACCTTAGGGGGAAAGCTCTCAGTTTTTCCCCATTGAGAATGATATGTGCTGTGGATTTTTCATAGATGGCTTTTATGATATTGAGGTATGTATCCTCTATCCCTATGCTCTGAAGAGTTTTGATCAAGAAAGGATGCTGTACTTTGTCAAATGCTTTTTCTGCATCTATTGAGAGGATCATATGGTTCTTGTTCTTTTATTAATGTATTGTATCACATTGATTGATTTGTGGATGTTGAACCAAACTTGCAGCCCAGGGATAAATCCCCCTTGGTCGTGATGAATAATCCTTTTAATGTACTGTTGTATCCTATTTGCTAGTATTTTGGTTAGAATGTTTGCATCCATGTTCATCAAGGATATTGGTCTGTAGTTCTTTTTGATGGGGTCTTTGTCTGGTTTGAGGATCAAGGTAATGGTGGCCTCATAAAACGAGTTTGGAAGTTTTCCTTCCATTTCTATTTTTTGGAACAGTTTCAGAAGAATAGGTATTAATTCTTTAAATGTTTGGTAGAATTCCCCTGGGAAGCCATCTGGCCGTGGGCTCTTGTTTTTTGGGAGATTTTTGATGACTGCTTCAATTTCCTTAGTGGTTATAGATCTGTTCAGATTTTTTATTTCTCCCTGGTTCAGTTTTGGTATTTTATACATCTCTAGGAATGCATCCTCTTCTTCCAGATTATCTAATTTGCTGGCATATAGTTGCTCATAATATGTTCTTATAATTGTATTTCTTTGGTGTTGGTGGTGATCTCTCCTCTTTCATTCATGATTTTATTTATTTGGGTCATTTTTCTTTTTGATAAGTCTGTGTAGGGGTTTATCAATCTTGTTAATTCTTTCAAAGAACCAGCTCCTAGTTTCGTTGATCTGTTCTACTGTTCTTTTTGTTTCTATTTCATTGATTTCTGCTCTGAACTTTATTATTTCTCTTCTCCTGAAGGGTTTAGGCTTTATTTGCTGTTCTTTCTCCAGCTCCTTTAGGTGCAGGGTTAGGTTGTGTATTTGAGATCTTTCTTGTTTCTTGGGAAAGGCTTGCATTGCTATTTCCTCTTAGGACTGCCTTTGCTGCATCCCAAAGATTTTGAACAGTTGTGTTTTCATT
>NC_058409.1:107142654-107261803 GCF_002201575.2 Neomonachus schauinslandi | reverse complement strand
TCTATTCTGGAGAATGTTCCATGGGCACTAGAGAAGAATGTGTATTCCGTTGCTTTGGGATGGAATGTTCTGAATATATCTGTGAAGTCCATGTGGTCCAGTGTGTCATTTAAAGTCTTTATTTCCTTGTTGATCATTTGCTTAGATGATCTGTCCATTTCAGTGAGTAGGGTGTTAAAGTCCCCCACTATTATTGTATTCTTGTCGATGTGTTTCTTTGCTTTTGTTATTAATTGGCTTATATAAGTGGCTGCTCCCATGTTAGGGCCATAGATATTTACAATTGTTAGATCTTCTTGTTGGATAGACCCTTTAAGTAGGATATAGTGTCCTTCCTCATCTCTTATTACAGTCTTTGGCTTAAAATCTAATTTGTCTGATATAAGGATTGCCACCCCAGCTTTCTTTTGGTGTCCATTAGCATGGTGAATGGTTTTCCACCCCCTCACTTTCAATCTGGAGGTGTCTTTGCATCTAAAATGTCTCTTGCAGACAGCATGTTGATGGGTCTTGTTTTTTTATCCAGTGTGATACCCTATGTCTTTTGACTGGGGGCATTTAGCCCATTTACATTCAGGGTAACTATTGAAAGATAGGAATTTAGTGCCATTGTATTGACTGTGAGGTGACTGTTACTTTATATTGTCTCTGTTCCTTTCTGGTCTATGTTGCTTTTAGGCTCTCTCTTTGCTTAGACAACCCCTTTCAATATTTCTTGTAGGGCTGGTTTCGTGTTTGCAAATTCCTTTAGTTTTTGTTTTTCCTGGAAGCTTTTTATCTCTCCTTCAATTTTCAATGACAGCCTAGCTGGATATAGTATTCTTGGCTGCATATTTTTTTCATTTAGTGCTCTGAATATGTCCTGCCAGTCCTTTCAGGCCTGCCAGGTCTCTGTGGATAGGTCTACTGCCAATCTAATGTTTCTACCACTGTAGGTTACAGACCTTTTGTCCCGAGCTGCTTTCAGGTTTTTCTCTTTGTCTCTGAGAATTAAGTCTGTACAGAAAGCTTTCACTAAGACTTAAAACTAGTATGTTTTACTAGTAGATGTTGGGGTGTTGACCTATTTTTATTGATTTTTGAGGGGGGTTCTGTGTTCCTCCTGGATTTTGATGCCTGTTTCCTTCCCCAAATTAGGGAAGTTCTCTGCTATAATTTGCTCCAATATACCTTCTGCCCCCCTCTCACTTTTTTCTTCTTCTGGGATCCCAATTATTTTAATGTTGTTTCATCTTATGATATCACTTATCTCTCGAATTCTGCCCTCGTGATCCAGTAGTTGTTTAGGTCTCTTTTTCTCAGCTTCTTTATTCTCCATCATCGGGTCTTCTATATCACTAATCCCCTTTTCTGCCTCATTTATCCTAGCGGTTAGAGCCTCTATTTTTTATTGTACCTCATTAATAGCCTTTTGATTTCTACTTGGTTAGATTTTAGTTCTTTTATTTCTCCAGAAAGTGTTTCTCTAGTATCTTCCATGCTTTTTTTCAAGCCCAGCTTGTATCTTTATAATCGTCATTCCTAACTGTAGTTCAGACATCTTACTAATATCTGTATGGATTAGGTCCCGGCAGTCAGTACTGCCTCTTTTTTTTTTTTGAGGTGAGTTTTTCCATCTTGTCATTTTGTCCAGAGGAGAATAAATGAATGCGAGAACAAAATGCTAACACGGTAACAAGGACCCCTTTAACAAATCAGAAGAGACCCAAATCTGGGGGGAAAAGAGAAAAAAAGAAAGAAAAAAAAGATATGATCAAATATGATCAGGGTGGTAAATAGATCAGTGCCACACACCAGATTTTGGGCATATTTTGGTCTGTTAGAATAAACTGCCTCCCAAAATTTTAAAGAAAGGAAAACTTTTATTTACCATTATTTTTGTATATATATAATGAAGGGATGGAATATAAGTGTAAAGATGAAAATTATAAAAGATTTTGTAAAAGGAATTGGTAAGAAGTTGGTTGAAAAAAGAAAAGAGAAATTAAAAAAAAAAAGAATGTGATCAGGCAGGAGACTAGAACAAAGCCATACCCTTGAGATTTAGGGTATATTTTGGTTTGTTAGAAGAAACTGTATCCCAAAATTTTAAAGAGAGATCCACTTATATATATACCAAAAATAAGGTTAAGTAAAATGAAGGGATAGAATATGACTCTAAAAATGAAAAATAAAAATGTTTTTTAAAATAGGGATTGATAATATGTTCATTGAACAAGTGAAAAAGAAAATTTTACTTTGAAATACTAAAGAATTAGGGGGAAAAAAGCCATGAATTTTATGTGCTGTATTCCACTAGTGCTAGAGTTCTGCCATTCTCATTGATTGGTAAACTTGGTCCTGGCTGGCTGTTCTTGATGATCTTCTGGAGGAGGGGCCTTTTGCAGTGATTCTCAAATGTCTTTTGCCTGAGGTGGAATTGCGGCGCCCTTGCTGGGGCCGGGCTAAGGGATCTGCTCGGGTTTGCTCTCGGTAGCTTTTGTTCCATGAAAGCTTTCTGTACAGCTTTGGAGGACAAGAGTGAAAATGGCGGCCTTCCAATCTCCGCCCTGGAGGAGCCGAGAACTCGGGGCCTCACTCCTCAGTGCTCCCCCAGAGAAAAGCAGTCAATCATTCCCATCTCCCCAGTCTCCGGCCGCACTCCTTGCTCACTGGGCCTGTGACCAAACATTTCTATCTCTGGCACCCAACCGCATTTGGAGTCTCCAAACCCAACAGATTCCTGTGTTGTGCTCCTGCACCACTCCTCCCGGGGGAGGAAGGGGAGTCTCCCTGGATCTGCAGCTTGTTGTGTCCCTGCTGGAAGAGCAGTGGCCCGACTGTGCAGCCGATCATTTTGTATGGCCACCCCAAGCTGAGAGCCCACTCCTCGGCTATGTCTTTGCAGCCAGCTGCCCCGCTCCAATACCTGGGATCTCTGCTGCACTCGGACACCTCCAGTCTTTCTTTGACCCTGAGGGTCCTGAGACCACACTGTCCCAGCGAGAGTTCCACCCCCCGCTTGGCCATTGGAGTGACATCCCTCAGCAGAGCAGACTTCTGAAAGTTCCAATTTTGTGCTCCACTGCTCTATCACTTGCTGGTAGCCAGCTGAGGAGGCTCCCTACCCCTGTGGTCTATCTTCCAGTATATTGCCTTGGATTCACTTCTCCGCATGTCCTACCTTCCAGAAAGTGGTCGCTTTTCTGTTCAGAATGTTGCTGCTATTCTTTTCTTCAATCTCCTGTTGAGTTCATAGGTGTTCAGAATGGTTTGATACCTATCTAGCTGAATTCCTGGGACCAGACAAAATTTAGGTCTCCTACTCCTCCGCCATCTTGCTCCTCTGCCTGAGAGACAGAATCTTAAAAGGAGAGAAAAAGAAACTGATCATGCACTAAGGATTTTCAATAAGAAATAAAGCTGATTTGTCATTAGAAACCATCAAAAAGAGAAGGCAGTGGGAGGACATATTCAAAGTTAGAATGGCTAAAATTAACAAGACAGGAAACAACAAATGTTGGCGAGGATGTGGAGAAAGGGGAACCCTCTTACACTGTTGGTGGGAATGCAAGCTGGTACACCCACTCTGGAAAACAGTATGGAGGTTCCTCAAAAAGTTAAATAGAACTACCCTATGACCCAGAAATTGCACTACTGGGTATTTATCCCAAAGATACAGATGTAGTGAAAAGGGACACCTGCACCCCAATGTTCAAAGCAGCAATGTCCAGAATAGCCAAAATGTGGAAGGAGCCAAGATGCCCTTCAACAGATGAATGAATAAAGAAGATATGGTTCATATATACAATGGAATATGACTCAGCCATCAGAAAGGATGAATACTTACCAATTACATCGACACGGAGGGAACTGGAGGGTATTATGCTAAGTGAAATAAGTGAAACAGAGGAAGACTATTATCATATGGATTCACTCATGTGGAACATAAGAAATAGTGCAGAGGATCATAGGGGAAGGGAGGGAAAACTGAATGGGAAGAAATCAGAGAGGAGACAAACTATGAGAGACTCTTGACTCTGGGAAACAAACTGAGCGTTGTGGATGGGGAGTTGGGTGAGGAGATCGGGTAACTGTGGGTGATGGGCATTAAGGAGGGCATGTGATGGGAAGAGCAGTGGGTGTTATACACAACTAATGAATCATTGAACATTACACCAAAAACTAATGATGTAATATATGTTGGTTAATTGAATTTAAATTAAAAAACAAAAACACAAAGTGCTAAATGAAAAAAAAAAAACCAAAACCTGTCAACCAAGAATTTTATATCCAGCCAAATCATCCTCCAAAAAGTAAGAACTTGAGCCATTTCCAGATGAACAGAAACCAGGAGCATTCATCACCACCTTTACCTGTCCTATAAAAAATTCCTCAGTGGTCCTTCATGATGTAGTGAAGCTACCCTAGAAAGTAATTCTAAAGAGCACTGGTAAAAGTAACTGCATAGATTAATATAAAGAAAAGTATACACATATTTTTGTTTGCAACTTTTTTTCTCCTATCTGATTTGAAAGAAAACTGCATAAAGCAATAGTTATTAATCCATATTGCTGGTCGTACAATGTATAAAGAAGTAATTTGCATAACAATAGCACAAAGGAGGGGGACAAAGCTCTATATGAGTACAGTTTGTACACACTATTGAAATTAAACTAGCATGATAATTGTAATTTCCAGAAAAAAACCTGAAAATAACTTGATAATATAATAAAAGAAGCACTAAGGAGAATAAATTAAAAAGAGCAGTAGGAGAACACAACACAGGACATGCAAAATAAATAGCAAAATGGCCAATATAAATTCTACCTTATTTGTAATCCCATCAAATTTAAATTTATTAAGTTCTCAATAGGGAGAGAATAGCAAAATGGATTGAAAGTGAACCATGATCCAACTAAATGTTGTCTCTAAGACATAATACTTTAGATTCAAATGCACAAATAGTTTAAAAGTAAAAGGATATAAAAAGAAACACCACACAGTGATTAAAAGAGAGCAAAATGGCCATATTATTATCAGGCCTGACTAATATTTTGACTCTAGGACCAAAATTGTTACTAAAGAACAATATTTAATAATAAGAGTCAATTTATCCAGGGTATACAGCAAATATAAATATACACATACCTAACAATGGGGCCCCAAAATATATGAAGTAAAATGTATAGAATTAGAGATTTCAGTATCCCATTTTAAGCAATGGATTCAACTGGACAGAAGATCAACACGGAAATAGAAAATCTGAACAATATAAACCAATTAGACATAAAAGACATCTATAGAACATTACATCTAAGAGTAACTGTTTAAGTGGCTCCATGTTAGGCATGTGGCAGTTGAACTCATGACCCTGAGATTGAGACCTGAGGTGAGATCAAGAGTAGACACTTAACTGATTGAGCCACACAGGTGCCCGAACAGAGTAAATATTCTTAAGTGCTCACCTGGAACATTATCTACAAGATACCTGTAGGTTAGGCCACAAAACAAGTTTCAATAAATTTGAAATGATTGAAATAAAATATATATATATATATATATATATTCTCCAGGCACAATGGAATGAATTCAGAAACCAATGACAGAAGGAAATTTTGAAAATTTATAAATTATATATATAAAAAGATCCTAATAATAGATGAGCCAAGGAAGAAATCAAAAGGGAATTTAGAAAATACTTCCAGATGAAGGTAAGCAAAATAACATAAAAAAGAAAAGAATGTTACTACAGTAGTGCTTACAGGGAAATTTGTAGCTGTAAATGATTCTATTAAAAAGAAAGACATTTCTCTCAAGAAGATACACATATGGCCAATAAGCCATGAAAAGTGCTCATCATCATCAGTCATTAGGGAAATGCAAATCAAAACCACAATGAGATGTCACTTCACACCCACTAGGATAAATAACAATTTTAAAAGACAATAACAAAGATTGGAATGGTTATGGAGAAATTGAAACACTCATACATTGCTGGTGAGAATGTAAAATGATGCAGTCTCATTGTAGAACAGTTTGGAAGTTCCCAATAGATTCCTCAATGACAAGTGAAAACAAATGGCACAAAGTCTACTACATGTATTTTTTTTCTGTACTTATTTTAATTGAAAGTATCAATATAAAATAGTTGAGGATTTGAAGTTGAATTAGAGCTAAGCCAAAAAAAAAAGACTGAAAAAATGCAAACTGTACTACAATCCTCTAATCTTTTTTCTCTAAAAACATTTTTCATTTCCATATTAGAGACACAGCTATGAATCTTCTTATATTGATGAATAAAAGTAGATATTTTTCTATGATCAGACTTATTACCCTATATAGCAACATTCATAATGGCCAAAAAGTGGAAACTCAAATGTCCAACTCAAATGGTTAAACAAAATATGGTACATTGATACAATGGAATATTACTCAGCCACGTATAGGAAGGGAGTATTGATTCATACTATAATATGGATGAATCTTGAAAACATTATGCTAAGTGAATGAAGCCAGAAACTAAAGACCATTTTGTGTTTTAATTTTTATTAAATGTACCAAATAGGTAAATCCATAGGGACAGAAAGTAGATTAGTGGCTTCCAGTGGCTGGGGCGTGGTAGATGGGGAGTGACTGGAAGTTTCCTTTTGTAGTGATGAAAATATTTTGGAATTAAATAGTGGTATTAGATATACAACTTTGTAAATATATAAAAGCCACTGAATTACATATTTTTTAATTTTTTTTAAAGATTTTATTTATTTATTTGAGACAGAATGAGAGACAGCATGAGAGGGAGGAGGGTCAGAGGGAGAAGCAGAGGGAGCCCGATGTGGGACTCGATCCCGGGACTCCAGGATCATGACCTGAGCCGAAGGCAGTTGCTTAACCAACTGAGCCACCCAGGCGCCCCCTGAATTACATATTTTAAAAGGTTAAGTTTTATGACAACTCTACCTCAAAAAAAGTAAAAGATGAAGTCAGAAAAAGCAATATAAATCCTAACTGGGAAAATTGACTGTAAGTGCTCTGCAAATAGGGAAACATTGTTATAAGCAGAGACAGCAAAGCATGAAGCATGAATTAGAAGTTAATATTTCTCTTTTTCTGCAAGGTAATACTCAGGAATGAGATTAATTATATGTGGCTAGGTTGGAGAGATGGAACACTGGGCATCTCTGTATGTTCCAGGTCAACTCTCTATGACCCTGGCTAAAAGGAAATTGAGTATATACAGCATACTCTATAATGACCTCCAATTCTGCTTTCATTACTCTGGACTCTGTACATCTAAAACTGTCCCATTGTGAGTTTTCCAGGCTGGAGAGCAAAGGAATCCTAATCCAGATTCCTCTCAAAACCATAGCATGTAGCCAGTCTTCTGTTCTACATAATTATGAGGTTAGGTCTGTACTTCTCATTTCAAAATTGTATTCCCGGGTTGAACTTAGGCAATTCAAATGCTAAGTCTGAGCCACATTTCCTAACATTGGAAGGAAACCCACAGCTGACAGAGGAGCACATTTCCCCAAAGTGGGTACAAGTTAAACTAATGATGATGTTTAATATATAGTTTAGAGAACCAAAATATTTTTCTACCTATAATGAGAGTTTGTAGCTTCATTGGCTGCCATAGGATTTGAAACACATGGAAAGATAGAAACAATGGTAAAGGAAATCAGGAACCCAGAGTACATGAGATTCTTGGTTGTTTTTAGTTTTTGTTTTTTGATCTGCAAATGAATATCTCAATTTGACATAGGTCTTCATGTTCAGTTCTCCAACTAGGAACCATACCTGTAAAATAGCTTTTACCCGGAAAAAAACCTATGGTGTAATTTGGTCCATTCTTCTGTCTGAACTTACCATCTCTTCGAACCCACTCTACCACCCCATCTTTAGGAAGTAGTTCCATACCCTTTCACCCACTCATTCTGTCTCTTAAGTGGCCTTTGGAAGATCATTTGAACTCCTGTTGCTATCTCTAGAGGGAGTAATATGGGGCCCACTTGAGTCTCCTTCCTCTATTGAGACTGAGAAAAGGAGTCAGGAGTCACTCCCTTCTCCATTCCTCACATTCTATCCCAACCCCAACAATTCCTACGTGGAGCTTTCAGAACAGACAGTGGAGACAGTATTTTCTATTACCCTTATCTATGTTTGGGTTATATGGGAAAACCCAGGATAATGTATCCAAGTGATACTCCTCCACTAAACTTTCACCTCATAGTGAGTGTACCACTTTGAAAATTCTTTCTTTTCTTTTTAAATTTTCATCTCTCTTCCAGAATGCTTCACTCTCCAGATTTATTCTTTCATTTTTCCTACCCTCACTGTGTTCCTCTTAAAGTACCATCTGGAAAAAAAATAATATATGACAGATTACAGAAATAACTCAGTGATCTGAAGACTGTGCTGATGGTCTGTGAGGATAACCCTGTGTAACTAAAAAGGATAAAACTGTGAGGATAAAGATGTGTGTAGTGGTGACATTTTCCGGCATCTGCTTTGGTTTCATAGATTTAGGTTCTAGCGAGCCTTTTCTCAGGTCTGTGATCTGTGCTTTTCTCCTTGCTGCCACCTTGGAAGAGGGAGTAGGAGAAGATAATTGACTCAAATAGCAACTTATATTATATTGGCTTATTTATAAGCTTTCTACAGGTAACTTGTTAATTCTTAGCCCCACTATAAATGTAACTTCCCCCACCCCCGAAGTCATCCCTAATACTGCAAGCTGGAATTACATTTTTTAATTTTCTCCTCTGACTACTAATGGGAGGCTCATCATCTGAACTTCTTACAGGCATTTATAACTATAATAAAAGGCAGAATGTAATTTGTGGGTGTCTGTTGTGTCTTTAAGTTCCTTGAGGGCAAGATTAATGTCTAAATGAGTGTTCTATCCCCATGTGGGTTAATATACCACTTTGTAGACTGTAGTTCAGAAGGACATTTTCTTGATGGATAGATATGTAAGTAAAAGGAGGATCATGAATCAGTTCACTGACAACTGATTCTACAGTAAAGGAATAAGGGAGGTAGGTACTGGGAATAGAAAGACTGTTCTTTTCCAAGTACTAAAGCCAAACTGTAGGCCCAGATCTTGGGTAGCAAGCTGGGATTCTGATGGCAGGAGGAAGATAATAACTTTAGCCAATCAGCTGGAGAAGCTGGGCACTTGACTGGCCAGTCTTAGTTCTGAATCTGTAGTTTACGGTGCATAAGGCACAGACAAAAAGAGAAATATTTACCAACCATTAGCCACATAAAGATACTATGATTATTGCCTGAATTCTCTTTTCCTCTCCCCCACCCCTATTTTCTCACTCTGATCCTTGTTTCCTCATTTGTTTATGGTAAAAAGGGAGTTTCATTTCTATTTCAATAAGTTAATGTAGGATATTCTTTCAGAAGAGTTCTGTTGATCATCTGAAAGCTTTGCAAATATAGACAGTTAGTAAAGCAAGAGGTTTATTTAGGTGGTGAGATTAATGCCCATGAAGGAGAAAATGTAGAAGTAGGATTAAGCAGATCTAACAAGTTTTGACCAACTAAATGAGGAAATGTAAAGCAAAGAAGTGACACACATTGAGCAGACATAGCCAGATCCTAGTAGCCCTATTATGCTCCATCATTGGCTGGGGATGCCTGGGAGAAATGTGGCCTCAACTGGAAAGGTGAGGCAGATCCCAAAGGAACTAATGACTGGAGGTTATCAATCAGCTATCTGAATTTCTTGCAGCTGAAAAACAAGTTTTTTTTTTTTTTTTTTTTTTTTAAGACTGACCCAAATGACATACCTCCATGGCTGGCACACCTTCCATAAGATCTTGATTAATATAGACATCCTATGGCATTATGCTTGGCTGATCCCAGGGTATGGCCTCAAAGATTCATAGAGCATTGGAGCCAGAAGTGTCCCTGGAAACCATCCACCATATTCTTGGTTGCCCCTGGCTCCCCATAAGGGTCACTGTGGGAATCAGAAGGGAAGAAAGAATAGTAAAGACTCCCGATTCTCTAACCTTCCTTCCAAATAGTGGCTTTGACTTCTTATGCTAGAGATAAGGATTTCCATGTAATATTCCATTAAAAAATAGCCTCTGTTATTAATAAAAAATAAAAAATGTTTAAAAAATGTTTTTAAAAAACATTGATCTTATCCAACAGCTCATACCCTGAGTGGTGAGGGAATACCAGGGATTTATAACTTTTCAGACATGAATAGTTTTGCAGTAGATGCTAGGAATTATACATAAATCACAGCCATTCTTGTCTGTGCCATAGTCCTGCATCTAAGAATAGCCATAAAGGAATGACACTTAGAGATCACTAGGGGAGAGTCAGGTGGAGAAAGGGGAAGGGATTTCTTCAAGGTCAAACAGGGGCAGGAATAGGACCAGTAGTTTGGTTGCCTATCTATGCAGAGTGTTCTTTTCAACCTGTCTTCACGCTCCCATGATTGAGCTAGATCCAGGTGAAACACAACAAGCACAGTAGATGTTACCCAAAACAAAACAAAACAAACTATCAAAAATTATTAGTATCAAGATCAAAAAATTATCCTTATCCAACCCTTTTTTACAGGAAACCTCATGAGGAGCCACAATATAGCAAATAGAAGTTGGGCTGCTATGATTACAAAGAGGGGGTAGTTTGCTGGACGTTAGTGGGAGTCAGAGGCTTCCCGTTCTATTTGACATTTTTCTTCTCTTCCCACTGTACAGTGGCTCTGGAATACCTCTGTAGAACTCTTGGCCTCTGAGTGACATGGTATAATAAAGAGGAATATACCAAAACTCAGAATGGCATAGCCACTGTCAACGTTACATAAGTGGGTTAGTTGTAAAACGAGTTGCCTCATTGTTCCAGCCCACAATACAGCACTTTGAAAGCAACTCCTATTCTTAAAAACTAGAAAGTTTAGAAACAGAAAACTTAAGGCTTTAGAAGGTATTCTCTCTCGTGCTATAAATTTGAGTCTGACAGCAGCCCCTGATTTGAAAATATGCATGGGGTTGAAGCCAAGCTTAGGAAATTTATTTCCACACATAAACTAACATGGAGGGAAACCTGTTTTCACTTCGAAGCTGTTGATTCTGCAAAGCAGTGCACTGACAAAGCAGTTTACATCTGTCAACCCCCTGCCTTCTCAGAACAGAAAATGGCCTCTCCACTCACTATGGTGGCAAGAAGAGCCAGGTTTTGGAATGAATTAGATTATCTGATGAAATGTATATTACATTTTGACTCCCTCATCCTTACTGTGTGGAAAGGATTTAAATTCCATTATATCTAACTTACTAACAGAGTGGATTGTTGACTCTTCCTCCAGAAGGGGTCCCTTTCAGAGGTTAGTATCACACAGCCCAGAAAACTGTAAAAGCAGCCAGCAGGCCACAATGAGGCCCTTCCTTGCTCGCTCGCTTTCCCATTGATTGCTCTTTCCTCTGTCCCACCTGACCACCCCCACCTGTTCTTGATGCCAGGCTGACACCATCTCACCATTGGCCCATCAGCTACTCCAGAAAGATGCTAAAAAAAATGGTATATGCAGCTGCTCAATCTGGGCGAGTCAGAAAATCTGATTAGATTTCCATGCCTTCCAAATAATACAATACTGCAGGCAGTCTGCCAAGCAAATCACTGGGCACTTTTAATCAGCCATTTTACAGAGAATTTCCCGGGGCCCTGGGCAGTGGCAGCCTTCCAGAAAGAAGGAATAGGAAATGCTCACGGAGAAGCAGCCAAGGCTGTGTGGGCCTAGTCTTAGTTGGGTGTGTGTGGAGGACAAAGCGAGTACAATTTCAGAGTACTTCACAGTTTACAAAGCACATTCATACTCATTATTTCATTTGAGGCTCTACACAAATCCATGAGGTAAGACTAAAAGGAGATACTCATCTCCATTTTCCAGTTTTTAAAAAATAGTGTTCACACAGATAGTTGCTAACCTAATTCCGTGTAGTAATTGGCAAGGTTGAGACTCAAAGCAGGGGTTTTGTGATTCCACATTCCATATTGTTTGCATTTTCCTGCACAATGCCAACACCCACTGCTAACATGTAGTGAAGTATTGTGTGCCAGGTGCTCTGATAGTGCTTTTCCTGCATTATCATCATAGACGTCCTGTGAGCCGGGTACCTACATGTCCCTGTTTGGCACAGTGAAGCTCAGAGAGATTGTATGATATTAACCTTTCCTTATCTGTGCAACTAAAACTTCAGGGAAATTAGCTTGATCCACACATGTGATTTCTCATTTCTACCCCTAAACATTACATAACTGTGAGAGAGTTTCACATACCACATCGTAAGTAGCCCCTGGAAACAGCTCATTAGAAGGCTTCAGAGGTGGTAAATTTCAGTAAGACAGGAATCTTCCTACATTAAATAACACTGTGCTTATTCCTTCTTTCACCTCCTCATCCTCCATAATCTACTAGGTCACCAACTTTGAGGGGTAGTTATAACCTTAAGAAGAAAGAAGATAAGGATTATTGTGTTCTGTGTGTCCCTTTACTTTGATGCAGAGTTGAATCCTTTATATTGTGTCTACTGCTTGAGAAGTCCTTTTGGTTCTAACATGGTGAAGTGTAAGGTGGAAGAAGTCTAAGTAGGAAGGGGAAGAGGATAAAGGGAAATGTTTAGTAAATGGTCAGTGCTCCTAAAATGGTCACTGTTGTCATTTTGAGTTGTGATGCTGGAGCAAGCATCGGGCATTTACAATTACAACTGTGGTGGCTTGACATTAGCAGGCCATGAGAACTGGTGCCCTCAGTCTAACCCTGTTTCTTTTCATTCTAGAAAGTAGAGCAGGAAGTAAATTGGAGAAAGGATTGTCATTATTTATAACTGTTTTGTAAGGAGACATTTCTTTAAAAGAGGTTCGGGTATACATTTGGGGATGAGGCTTCCCTGCATTTAGATGCCCTTACTTTCCTCTCCTCATCCCCATTCCAAGTCTTGTGCCTCTTTGAAGGTCCCCTAAGGCCAAGGAAGCCTTCCCTAACTCATCTACCTCTTCAGAAAACAACAATAGCATTTATTGTCAGAACTCAAGAAACAAGTATTGGATATAGGCACTTTTATTCTTATCTAATTATGTAATCTTTTAGTCTCAACTAAACCTCCGAATTCTTGAGGGCAGTGATCACATTGTCATCATCTTATGTCATCTGTACTTCTTGGGGCCTGGACACATAGTAAGTGATAAATGAACCTTGATAGATACCTATTAGCAGTGAAACACATATAAAACTTTATCACACATTCATAAAGCTCTTACATACCCAAGCACACAGCCTATGCACATAAGTTCAAATTTTGGAAAAAACTATTGACAAGGAAAGAGAAGTTGCAAAGTCACTCTTAATGTAACGTTTAACATCTACTTCTAAAGCTAGTGTTTTCAAAAATATTTTTCTTAACCACTGACTTCAGAACATGTGTACCTTTCAGTGATATTTGTGGATCACATTTTGTTTTCTATATTTATCAGGGAGTCTGCCTGAGCAAATATTATGTCCTAGTCCAAATAGCTCCAATTAAAACAGAAGCCCTAGTTAAACAAACTGGAAAATAAGTTCAAAGTACATATCCTTGGGTGTTAAATCAACCAAAAACAATATACTGTGGATTAATTTGTGTCTACCAGTGGAGGAGAAGGATTACTGCTAGATTTAACAAGTTTTTTTTAAATTTCTCAACTTCAGAGACCATTTAGGGAAATAGGGCAGTCCATGAAACTGGTTTTTAAAAAATAGCACAAGAGAGAACATACAAAGGCTAAATGCTAATTTGTTACTGTCATTCAGAATAAAGTCTTGGGTGCATAGCATGGAAGAGCCAGCTGTTAAGAGCTTGGGGGTGAGCTAGTCCAATTTCCTTATGTAAGTAACAGGGGAGAAGCTGAAGCTTGGAAGTGTGAAATGATGCACTCAGTCACACAGTTGTGTGGGCAGGAGACTTGGTTCTAGTCTCAATTCTATTTCCAATGATATAAATGGAATTCTATATCCAAAGATATAAACCCTTTAAGGAATACCAAGATGATAGATGTTAAAACAAGGTGGAATGGTCTGGGAAAACTTATGTAATTCTTTACCTATTTCATTTACTGTGTTTCTTCAACGTAGGGGAAAAGATTGGTCTTTTTAATTTTGGAAATTCTGTTCATAATATTAAAACACTATAGTAAATTGTCTGAGTATTAAAAGCCCAAGAAGGCCTCATTTTTATTCATCAGATGTAAATGCAATGATTTGACTATAGGTGTCATTAACTGGCTAATAACTATTTATGACCTCAGGATGCAGTTTCTACCAGTTAATGGGCTACGTAGTAAAGCTATGATTTTATTTCAGCCATTATGGCTCTTGGTCTCAGTTGCTTGTATTAAAGCATGAACAGGTTCTGCTGATTATCTACATAATAAGAGATCATGTTCCAAGGGCCTTCAGAAAAACTCTCATCAAACAAAATTGGAGTTGTGCCTCAGAAGGAAGCCTTGCAGAAAAACATGTTGATTGCCCCAAATAACCCTCACAAATCACACTTACAGGAAATTGATCATACATTTTTTCTCAGCCGCATTTTCAAGCAATTGTGAATCACTAAGTGCTGGGGGGATTGTATCTACTGACACTTCTCAAACAAAATTTTTCCAAGCTTCTTCCACTTAGCCACTCTTGTAGGCACAGCTTTACAGAACATGCAGAGAGTCAGTTCTGGCTGAGCTGGGCTCAGAATGCAGGATCTATTTATGAATGGTTGGCTAGATGGGCTCAAAAAAGAGTAAGGCTTGGCAATGCCTACATCTGGTTTCCTGACCATCCTTCAAGCCAAACTCCATGTCTTCCTCCCCTATTTTTTTCCCCTTTAAGAATCTATTCTTTTCAAGATTTTATTCCTCCATTCAGCTTGTGTTGAATGACCATGCACAATGTGCCAGGACTAGAGAAGAGGCAAAAGAAGTTTAAGATATGTTCCTTGTTCATTCTGACTGCTGCTTTTTACCTCCACCATACTGCTCTTGTTGAAGTTACAATTATGTTTTGCCTGGATTATTGCTGTAGCCATAGTCCTAACTGATACCCCCTTTATATATTCTATCATTCCTTTCCTGAAAATCCCCCAGTGGCTTTGTATCTCAAAATAAAAGCCAAAGTCCTCACCATGGCCTACACAACCCTCTATGACCATGTGCCATGTTTGTGTGAAATTATGTCCTGCCACCTGTCCTCTCACTGCACTCTGATCTGACTCCACTGCTGCTTTGCTGCTCCTCAAACATTATAGTGACTCAAGCACTTTAAGACTTCTGCCCTTGCTGTTCCCTCAGCCTGGAATCTTTTTTCCCTTAGGCACCCCATGGTTTCTCCTTCATTTTATTTAGGTTTATTGTCAAATGGACACTTACCATGAGAACTTCCCTAACCAACTGATCTAAAACACACTCATCTCGGTCTTCTCATCTTGCTTTCTTTCTCTTCTTAGCATTTAAAACCATTTCAGTTGATTGCTTTATCTGCCTCCCCAAACTAGGTGAGTTTGATGAGAATAAGAAATTTGTTTAGTTCTCTAGCATATCCATAAAATCTAGAGCTGCACCTGGCAGAGGCTCAATTGTTCAATGAACAATTGTTCAATAGTTCATATTAATACATTGTCTGAACTAGAAAGTTTATATGCCTCAGTGATGAAAGATGCATGCACCCATGAATGAATGAAATGGAGTGCTGTGATGAGCTTCTTACTGTTTAGTGCATGAAGTCCTCTCTCTTCATTCTAGCCTTCAAAGCCATTCTATTAGAGATACTTTCAGATTCAACTAACAACACAATCAGCAGTTTAAATACTAAAGACACTCAATTAGGTCATAGAACAAGAAGCCTGGAGGAAAGCAGTCTTGACCCAGTAGGTGCCTAAGAGGTATATCAAAGACAGAACTTCTTTCTCTACCCTCACTATCCTTACCATGCTGGCTTAGTACAAGATAATACAACCAGGCAGCATGTATATACTCAAGGCATGGAAGATAGAAGTGGTAGTGAATCTAACCTATTTTTGAAGAAAACAACTTTCCCAGGTATCTTTTCCTAGGAGAATTTTCATTATAACTGTGCCATTTATCCATTCCCTAAGTCAGGGAAGTTTTTCATTTTCCAGCCTCTAAGGTGGAAGTAGGCAAAGGAGAAGTGGGTTGTGAATGGATTTTAGTGTAGCCAAGCTCCACTGTCTGTCATCTAATGCCTTTCATGATATAACCCCCACCTTGATTTCCCACTACTATATACTTCCTACTGCAGCCCAACTCAGCTATTCAGTTTGCCAAACACTTCTGCCCCCTACTTTTAGTTTTTTTTTTTTTAATAGACAATTTCAGAGCAGTTTTAGATTTATGGGAAAATTGAGAAAACAGTATAGGGAGTGCCCTTATACCCCCCCCCCCAGTTTCCCTATTAATATCTTATATGAGTATCATACATTTGTTACAACAAATGGACCAATACTAATACATTACCATTAATAAGATTTCTTTAATGCCACTTTTCAATCCAGGAACACATTCAGGATATCATATTGCATTTAGGTGTCCTATTTCCTTAGACTGTGACAGTTTCTTAGACTTTCCTTGTTCGTGATGACCTTGATGGTTTTAAGGAGTACTGGTTAGGTTTTATAGAATGTCTCTCTACTGAAATTTGACCGACATTTTTCTCATAAAATGCTACTTGCATCATATCATATCAGGTACATTCTATCAATATGAGATGTTTGTCTAGTCTCTTTACTATGAAGTTATGCCTTTTTAGCCTTTGTGTACTGTGTTCTTTAGAAAGAAATCACTAGGTATTTCCCCTCCTTGAGGGTAGACTATCTACATTAATTACTTGGGATTGTTTTGCATCAGATATTTGTCTCTTCTCCCCCACCTATTTATTCAATCACTGATTTATATAAGTATGGACACACTGATAAAGGCATACCTCACTTTATTGTGCTTCACCTTATTGCATTTTTTACAAATTGAAGATTTGTGGCAATACTGCATAGAGGGTTCATCAGCATATTTCCAGCAGCATTGTGAAACTTAATGTCTCTATGTCACATTTTGATAATTCCCCATATTTTAAACTTTTTCATTATCATATTTGTCATGGTGATCTATGATCAGTGATTTTGGATATTACTATTGCCATTATTTTGGGCAGCCAGAAATCATGCACATATAAGATAGCAAACTTAACTGAAAAATGCTGTGTGTTCTGAATGCTCTACCAATTGGCCATTCCCCCATCTCTTCCCCTCTCCTTGGGCTTCCCTATTGCCTGAAACACAACAATATTGAAATTAGGCTCATTAATAACACTAAAATGGCCTTTAAGTATTTTTTAAGATTTTATTTATTTGAGAGAGCGAGAAAGAGAGTGAGAGGGATAGAGAGAGAGAAAGAGGGAGAGAGCACAAGAGGTGGGGAGGGGCAGAGGAGAAGCAGACTCCCCACTGAGCAGGGAGCCTGAAATGGGGCTCAATGCCAGGGTCCTGGGATCATTACCTGAGCCGAAGGCAGACAGTTAACTAACTAGAGGCCAGGTGCCCCTAGCCTCTAAGTATCTAAGTGAAAGAAAGAGTTGCATGTCTCTTACTTTAAATCAAAACTCTAAAAATAAGCTTAGTGAGGAAGGCATGTCAAAACTTCCCTCAGTCAGCAAAGTTGTGAATGCAAAGGAACAATTGTTCAAGGAAATTAAAAATGCTACTCCAGTGAACACACAAATAATAAAGTGAAATAACTTTATTGCTACTATGAAGAAAGTTTTGAGTAGTCTGGATAGAAGATCAAACCAGTCACAACATTCCCTTAAGCCAAAGCCTAGTCCAGAGTGAGGCTCTAACTTTACTCAATACTAAGAATGCTCAGAGAGAAGGTGAGGAAGTTTCAGAAGAAAAGTGTGAAGCTAGCAGAGATTGGTACGTGAGCTTTAAGGAAAGAAGCCATCTCTGTAACATAAAAGTACTAGGTGAAGCAGCAAGTACTGATATGGAAGCTGTAGCAAGTTATCCAGAAGTCTAACGGAGATAATTAATGAAGGAGGTTAAACTAGAGATTTTCAGTGTAGATGAAAGATGGGAGATGAGACAATTTAGGACTCCACAGCTAGGGGGGAAGAGTCAGTTCCTGGTTTCAAAGCTTCAAAGACAAGCTGACCCTCTTAAGGACTAATGCAGTGGGTTACTAAGGTGAAGCCAATGCTCATTCACCATTCTGAAAATCCTGGGACCCTTGAGAATTATGCTAAATTACTCTGTCTCTATAAGTTAAACAACAAAGTCCAGATAAGAGCCCATCTGTTTATAAAATGGTTTACTACATATTAAGCCCACTGTTGAGACCCCCTGCTCAAAAAAATTCATTTCAAAATATTACTGCTTATTGAAAATACAGCAGGTCACCCAAGAGCTCTGATAAAGATGTACAATTAAATTAATGTTGTTTCATGCCTGCTAATAAAATATCCATTCTGCATCCCATGGATCAAGGAGTCACTTTGACTTTCAAGTCTTATTATAAAATGTATACAATACATTTTATAAAGCTATAGCTTCCATAGATACTGATTCCTCTAATGGATCTGGGCAAAATCAACTGAAAACTTTCTGGAAAAGATTCACTATTCAGATATCATTAAGAACATTCTTGATACATGGGTAGAGATAAAAATATTAACATTAAACAGGAGTTTAGAACTCTTTGGTTGGCTGATTCCAACCCTCATGGATGACTTTGAGAGTTTAAGACTTCAGTGGAGGAAGTAACTGCAGATGTAGTAGAAAGAGTGAGAGAACTAGAAAAGGAGCCTGAAGATATGACTGAATTGCTGCAATCTCATGATAAAACTTTAATGGATGAGGGATTACCTCTTATGGTAGCAAAGTAAGTGGTTTCTTGAGATGGAACCTACTCCCAATAAAGATGCTGTGAAGATTGTTGAAATGAGAACAAAGGATTTAGAATATTACATAAACTAGACTTCCAGGGAAGATGGCAGAGTAGGAGGACCCTAGGCTCACCTTATCCCATAGATACAACTAGATAACACTCACATCAGTGTAAGTAACCCAGAAAATGACTGAAGACTGGCAGAATAAACTCCACAACCAAATGTAGAGAAGAGGCCCCATCAAAGAGGGTAGGAAAAGTAGAAATGTGATCAGAAAATAAATGGACTCACAGGATTGTCTGTGAGTTATTATTTTCCTGGAGGGACAGATATTGCTGGGGAACTTCTCTGTGAACAAAGGAACTGGCAGGTGCTATTTCCCTTCCCGGCCCAGCAGCAAGCACACAAAGCCACCTGTAGGACTTGCTACCTAACTTGCAAGCACTGCAACCCCACCCCCACATGCTGTGGTTCTACCAAGCCACTCCTCCAGACAGCCCACTTCAGGCCAGGTGCTGTAGGGCCCCTCCTGCAGAGGACCTCTTCACCTCTCCCCCTGCCCAGCACTATGCTTTGGTGAATCCACCCTCTCGGATGTGCTCTTGTCCAGAGTCCATATAGGATGGTGCCACAAGCCTGGCAGTGTGAAAGCACCCTGTATATTGTGACTAGCACCATTCCAAAGTGACTCCTGCCCTGGAGAGAAGGGAAAAATAACCACACACACCAGTCAGGTGGAGGCCCTAGCACTGTAGAAGACAACATCTGGTCTGATTACAGACCCTACTCACCAGTGAAGGCTTTTTAGGGGATAGCACAGAGAATGCACCCTACAGTTTGATGCTGCTGCATCTCTGACAAACTCCTGTTCTGATTTGACTTAAGCCCATGGCATTGCCAGACTGGCCCACTAACACCACAGTGACCAAACATTGCCCACAATAGGCAAAAGGAGACTCTACATAAACTTGCCTAAAGGAAAAAGCAGTTCAGCCACAACAGCAGAGCATATTCATCACACATATTCTCTTGGCATATTAGACACCTCTGAAATGCAAGGTTCTGATGAATGGGGAGATTGCAGGGTACTACAGAATCTCTTCTTCACAAGGCTACTACTTTCAAGAGCAGGAGATGTAGGAGACCTTCCTAACACACAAACTAACACAGAGTTAGACTAAATGAGGAGACAGAGAAATATGACCCAAATGAAAGAACAGGACAAAATCACCGAAGCAAAACAGAGATAAGTAATATGCATAATAGAGTATTTAAAGTAATAATCATAAAGATACTCAATGGACTTGAGCAGAGTGGAAGACATCAGTGAGACCATTAACATAAAGAAAAACCAGTGAGAAATGAACACAATGAACAAAATTTAAAATACACTAGAGGGAATAAATAGTAGACTAGAGAAAATAGAAGAAAGAATCAATGATCTGGAGGACAGAGTAATGTCAAGTAATTAAGGTGAGTGGGTGAGGCAAAATGAAAACAGACTTAGGGAACTCAGCAACATCATAGCTATCCCCTTCACATTATGGGGATCTCAGAAGGAGAAGAGAAAGAAAAGGAGGAAGAAAACTTATGTGAAGAAATAACAGCTGAAAACTTCCAAAATCTGGGGAAGGAAACAGAAATCCAGATCCAGGAGGCAGATCCCCCAGCAAAATAAACCAAAGGAGGTCCACACCAAGACACATAGTAATTAAAATGGCAAAATATAGTGTAAAGAGAACATTTTTAAAGTAGTAAAGAAGGCCATTACATGCAAAGGAAACCACATAAGGCCATGAGCAGATTTTTCTGCTGAAACTTTGCAAGCCAGAAGGGAATAGCATGATATATTCAAAATGCTGAGAAGAATAAATCTGCAGCCAAGAATACTCTATCTAGCAAGGCTATCATTCAGAAGAGAGAGATAAGAAGTCTCCCAGACCAAAAAAAAAAAAATCAACAAAGAAACAGTGGCTTTGAATGACACATTTGGACCAGATGGAATTAACATATATTGAGAACATACTATCTAAAGCAGCAGAATACACACTCTTTTCAAGTTGTATATATGAATCACATCTTCTTTATCCATTCATCTGTTGAGGACACCTTGGCTCCTTCCACAGTTTGGCTATTGTGGACATTGCTGCTATGAACATTGGGGTGCAGGTGTCCCTGCTTTTCACTACGTATGTATCTTTGGGGTAAATACCTAGTAGTGCAACTGCTGGGTTGTAGGGTAGCTCTCATATCAGTGAGATCATATGATACATGTCTTTCTCTGATTGACTTGTTTCGCTCAGCTAATACCCTCCAGTTCCATCCACATCGTTGCAAATGCCAAGATTTCATTCCTTTTGATGGCTCCATAATATTCCATTGTATATATATATATACATCACTTCTTCTTTATCCATTCATCTTTTGATGGACATCTTGGCTCTTTCCACAGTTTGGCTATTGTGAACATTGCTGCTATAAACATCGGGGTGCATGTACCCCTTTGGATCCCTACATTTGTATCTTTGGCCTAAGTACCAGTAGTGCAATTGCTAGATCATATGATAGCTCTATTTTCAACTTTTTGAGGAACCTCCATATTGTTTTCCAGAGTGGCTGCACCAGCTTGCATTCCCACCAACAGTGTAGGAGGGTTCCCCTTTCTCCGCATCCCCGCCAACATCTGTGGTTTCCTGACTTGTTCATTTTAGCCATTCTGACTGGTGTGAGGTGATATCTCATTGAGGTTTTGATTTGGATTTCCCTGATGCCGAGCGATGTTGAGCACTTTTTCATGTGTCTGTTGGCCACTTGGATGTCTTCTTTGGAGAAATGTCTGTTCATGTCTTCTGCCCATTTCTTGATTGGATCATTTGTTCTTTGGGTGTTGAGCTTAAGAAGTTCTTTATAGATTTTGGATACTAGCCCTTTATGTGATATGTCATTTGCAAATATCTTCTCCCATTCTGTCGGTTGTCTTTTGGTTTTGTTGACTGTTTCTTTTGCTGTGCAAAAGCTTTTTATCTTGATGAGTTCATTTTGCCCTCTGAAATGCAAGAGGTCTCTGCTTCCCTTGCCTTTGGCGATGTTTCTAGGAAGAAGTTGCTGTGGCTGAGGTCGAAGAGATTGCTGCATGTGTTCTCCTTTAGGATTTTGATGGACTCCTGTCTCACACTGAGGTCTTTCAACCATTTTGAGTCTCTTTTTGTGTGTGGTGTCAGGAAATGGTCCAGTTTCATTCTTCTGCATGTGGCTGTCCAATTTTCCCAACACCATTTGTTGAAGAGACTGTCTTTTTTCCATTGGACATTCTTTCTTGCTTTGTCAAAGATTAGTTGACCATAGAATTGAGGGTCCATTTCTGGGTTCTCTATTCTGTTCCATTGATCTATGTGTCGGTTTTTGTGCCAGTACCATACTGTCTTGATGATTACAGCTTTGTAATAGAGCTTGAAGTCCGGAATTGTGATGCCACTGGCTTTGCTTTTCTTTTTCAACATTCCTCTGGCTGTTCGGGTCTTTTCTGGTTCCATACAAATTTTAGGATTATTTGTTCCATTTCTTTGAAAAAAGTGGATGGTATTTTGATAGGGATTGCATTGACTGTGTAGATTGCTCTAGGTAGCATTGACTATCTTCACAATATTTGTTCTTCCAATCCATGAGCATGGAACGTTTTTCCATTTTTTTGTGTCTTCCTCCATTTCTTTCATGAGTATTTTATAGTTTTCTGAGTACAGATTCTTTGCCTCTTTGGTTAGATTTCTTCCTAGGTATCCTAGGTATTGGGTGCAATTGTAAATGGGATCAACTCCTTAATTTCTCTTTCTTCTGTCTTGTTGTTGGTGTATAGGAATGCCACTGATTTCTGTGGATTGATTTTATATCCTGCCACTTGACTGAATTCCTGTATGAGTTCTAGCAGTTTTAGGGTGGTGTCTTTTGGGTTTTCCACATGAAGTACATCATCTGCAAACAGTGAGAGTTTGAGTTCTTTGCCAATTTGGATGCCTTCTTTTTGTTGTCTGATTGCTGTGACTAAGACTTCTAGTACTATGTTGAATAGCGGTGGTGATAGTGGACATCCCTGCCATGTTGCTGACCTTAGTGAGAAAGCTCTCAGGTTTTCCCCATTGAGAATGATATTTGCTGTGGGTTTTTCATAGATGGCTTTTATGATATTGAGGTATGTACCCTCTATCCCTATGCTCTGAAGAGTTTTGATCAAGAAAGGATGCTGTACTTTGTCAAATGCTTTTTCTGCATCTATTGAGAGGATCATATGGTTCTTGCTCTTTCTTTTATTAATGTATTGTATCACATTGATTGATTTGCAGATGTTGAGCCAACCTTGCAGCCCAGGGATAAATCCCACTTGGTTGTGGTGAATAATCCTTTTAATTACTGTTGGATCCTAGTGGCTTGTATTTTGGTTAGAATGTTTGCATCCATGTTCATCAAGGATATTGGTCTATAATTCTCCTTTTTGATGGGGTCTTTGTCTGGTTTGGGGATCAAGGTAATGGTGACCTCATAAAATGAGTTTGGAAGTTTTCCTTCCATTTCTATTTTTTGGAACAGTTTCAGAAGAATAGGTATTAATTCTTGGGTTTAGGCTTTATTTGCTGTTCTTTCTCTAGCTCCTTTAGGTGTAGGGTTAGGTTGTGAATTTGAGACTTTCTTGGTATATACTTTCTTCTTAGCACTGCCTTTCCTGCATCTCAAAGATTTTGAACAGTTGTGTTTTCATTTTCATTTGTTTCCATGATTTTTTTTAATTCTTCTTTAATTTCCTGGTTGACTCATTCATTCATTCCTTAGCAGGATGCTCTTTAGCCTCCATGTATTTGAGTTCTTTCCGACTTTCCTCTTGTGATTGAGTTCTAGTTTCAAAGTATTGTGGTCTGAAAATACGCAGGGAATGATCCCAAACTTTTGGTACTGATTGAGACCTGATTTGTGACCTAGGATGTGATCTATTCTGGAGAATGTTCCATGGGCACTAGAGAAGAATGTGTATTCTGTTGCTTTGGGATGGAATGTTCTGAATATATCTGTGAAGTCCATTTGGTCCAGTGTGTCATTTAAAGTCTTTATTTCCTTGTTGATCTTTTGCTTAGATGATCTGTCCATTTCAGTGAGTAGGGTGTTAAAGTCCCCCACTATTATTATATTGCTGTTGATGTGTTTCTTTGCTTTTGTTATTAATTGGCTTATATAAGTGGCTGCTCCCATGTTAGGGCCATAGATATTTACAATTGTTAGATCTTCTTGTTGGATAGACCCTTTAAGTAGGATATAGTGTCCTTCCTCATCTCTTATTACAGTCTTTGGTTTAAAATCTAATTTGTCTGATATAAGGATTGCCACCCCAGCTTTCTTTTGGTGTCCATTAGCATGGTGAATGGTTTTCCACCACCTCACTTTCAATCTGGGGGTGTCGTTGGGTCTAAAATGAGTCTCTTGCAGACAGCATATTGATGCACCTTGTTTTTTTATCCAATCTGATACCCTGTGTCTTGATTGGGGCATTCAGCCCATTTACATTCAGGGTAACTATTGAAAGATAGGAATTTAGTGCCATTGTATTGCCTGTAAGGTGACTGTTACTGTATATTGTCTCTGTTCCTTTCTGGTCTATGTTACTTTTAGGCTCTCTCTTTGTTTAGTGGACCCCTTTCAATATTCCCTGTAGGGCTGGTTTCATGTTTGCAAATTCCTTTAGTTTTTGTTTGTCCTGGAAGCTTTTTATCTCTCCTTCTATTTTCAATGACAGCCTAGCTGGATATAGTATTCTTGGCTGCATGTTTTTCTCATTTAGTGCTCTGAATATATCATGCCAGTCCTTTCAGGTCTCTGTGGATAGGTCTACTGCCAATCTAATGTTTCTACCATTGTAGGTTACATATCTCTTCTCCCAAGCTGCTTTCAGGATTTTCTCTTTGTCTCTGAGACTTGTAAGTTTTACTATTAGATGTTGGGGTGTTGACCTATTTTTATTGATTTGAGAGGAATTCTGTGTGCCTCCTGGATTTTGATGCCTGATTTCCTTCCCCAAATTAGGGAAGTTCTCTGCTATAGTTTGTTCCAATATACCTTCTGCCCCTCTCTCTCTTTCTTCTTCTTCTGGGATCCTAATTCTTCTAATGTTGTTTCGTTTTATGGTATCACTTATCTCTTGAATTCTGCCCTTGTGATTCAGTAGTTGTTTAGGTCTCTTTTTCTCAGCTTCTTTATTCTCCATCATTTGGTCTTCTATATCAGTAATTCTCTCTCCCGCCTCATTTATCCTAGCAGTTAGAGCCTCCATTTTTGATTGCATCTCATTAATAGCCTTTTTGATTTCGACTTGGTTAGATTTTAGTTCTTTTATTTCTCCAGAAAGGGTTTCTCTAATAACTTCCATGCTTTTTTCAAGGCCAGCTAGTATCTTTAAAATCAACATTCTGAACACTAGTTCCAACATCTTACTAATGTCTGTATTGATTAGGTCCCTGGCAGTCGGTATGGCCTTTTGTTCTTTTTGTTGAGGTGATTTTTTCTGTCTTGTCATTTTGTCCAGAGTAGAATAGATGAATGAGAGAACAAAATGGTAACAGGGTAACAACGTCCCCAGAAAATATACTCTAAACAAATCAGAAAAGACCTGAAACTGGGGGAAAAGAAAGGGGGAAAAAAAAAAAAGAAAAGCAAAACACAATATGATCAAATATGATCAGTCTGGTGCATAGATCAGTGTCACACACTAGATTTTGGGTGTATTTTGGTCTGTTAGAAGAAAGTGCCTCCCAAAATTTTAAAGAAAAACTTATAATTTTCATCTTTACAGTCATATTCCATTCCTTCATCATTTTAACCCTTATTTTTGTACATATATAAGATTTTATAAAAGGAATTGATAAGTTGGTTGAAAGAAGAGGATTTAAAAAAAAGGGGGAGAGAATGTGATCAGGCAGGAGACTAGAACACACTAGAGATTTAGGTTATATTTTGATCTGTTAGAAGAAACTGTATCCCAGAATTTTAAAGAGCGCAACTTATACCAAAAATAAGGGTAACTACTCTGAAGGGATAGAATATGATTCTAAAAATGAAAAATGAAATAAAAGATTTTTTAAAGAAGGGATTGATAAGATGTTGTTTGAAAAAGGGAAAAAGAAAAATTCAAAAAAAAAATTAACTTTGAAAGACTAAAGAAAGAATCATGGTAAAAAAGCCATGAATTCTATGTGCAGTATTCCCCTAGGGCTGGAGTTCTGCTGTTCTCATTGATCAGTAAACTTGGTCTTGGCTGGCTGTTCTTGCTGATCTTCTGAGGGAGGGGCCTGTTGCTTGGTTCCCAAGTGTCTTTGTTGGAGGCAGAATTGCCCCACCCTTGCTGGGTCCCAGCTAAGTAATCTGCTCGGGTTTGCTCTCGGGAGCTTTTGTTCCCTGCAAGCTTTCTGTAGAGCTTTGGAAGATGAGAGTGAAAATGGCAGCCTCCCAGTCTCTGGCCCAGAGGAGCTGAGAACTCGGGGTCCCATTCCTCAGAGAAAAGCAGTCAGTCACTCCTGTCTCCCTGGTCTCCAGCCGCACTCTGTGCTCACCTGGCCTGTGACCAAGCATTTCTATCTCTGGCACCCGACCCCATGTGGAATCTCCAAACCCAGCATATCCCTGTGGTGTGCTCCCATGCCACTCCTCCCAGGGGAGGAAGGGGAGTCTCCCTGCTGGAAGAGCAGGGGCCCAGCTGTGCCACATATCATGGTTTATGGCCGTTCTGAGCTGAGAGCCCACTCCTCTGCTCAGTCTTTGCAGCCGGCTTCCCTGCTCCGATACATGGGAGCTCTGATGCACTCAGGCACCCCCAGTCTTTCTGTGACCTTCGATCTCCTGTTGAGTTCATAGGTGTTCTGAATGTTTTGATCCCTATCCAGCTGAATTCCTGGGAGCAGATGAAATCCAGGTTTCGTACTCCTCTGCCATCTTGCTCCTCCCCTGCTGGGTAGCTCTATTTTTAACTTTTTGAAGAACCTCCATACTGTTTCCAGAGTGGCTGTACCAGCTTTCATTCCCACCAACAGTGTAAGAGGGTTCCCCTTTCTCCACATCCTCGCCAACATTAGTTGTTTTCTGTCTCGTTAGTTTATGCCATTCTAACTGGTGTAAGGTGGTATCTCAATGTGGTTTAGATTTGTATTGCCCTGATGGCTAATGATGTTTAACATTTTTTTCATCACCTGTTAGCCATTTGCATGTTTTGACGTGATTATTTGTTTTTTGGATGTTGAGTTTGAGAAGTTCTTTATAGATTTTGGACACCAGCCCTTTATCTGTGATGTCATTTGCAAATATCTTCTCCCATTCTGTGGGTTGCCTCTTTGTTTTGTTGACTGTTTCCTTTGCTGTGCAGAAGCTTTTTATCTTGATGAAGTCCCAAAGTTCATTTTTGCTTTTGTTGCACTAGCCTTTGGAGATGTATCTTGAAAGAAGTTGCTGTGACCAATGTTGAAGAGGTTACTGCCTATGTTCTCCTCCAGTATTTTGATGGACTCCTGTTTCACATTGAGGTCTTTCATCCATTTGGAGTTTATCTTTGTGTATGGTGTAAGAGAATGGTTGTGTTTCGTTCTTCTGTATGTGGCTGTCCAATTTTCCCAGCACCATTAATTGAAGAGACTGTCTTTTTTCCATTGGATATTTTTTCCTGCTTTGTCGAAGATTAGTTGACCATAGAGTTGAGGGTCCATTTCTGGGCTGTCTGTTCCATTGGTCTATGTTTCTGTTTTTGTGCCAATACCATGTTGTCTTGATGATCATAGCTTTGTAATAGAGCTTGAAGTCAGGCATTGTCACCATTTGCATCAACCTGGATGGAACTGGAGGGTATTATGCTAAGTGAAATAAGTCAAGCAGAGAAACACAATTATCATATGGTTTCACTCATATGTGGAAGCACAGAGTATCATAGGGAAAACTGAATGGGAAGAAATCAGAGAGGGAGATAAACCATGAGAGTGTCTGGAGTCTGGGAAACAACCTGAGGCTTACAGAGGGAGGGGGTGGGTGATGGGCATTAAGGAGGGAATGTGTTGTGATGAGCACTGGGTGTTATATGCATCTAATGAATCACTGAACACAACATCAAAAACTAAAGATGTACTATGAACATAAAAATTGAACATTCTTCAGAATAGATCACATATGAGGCCACAAAAACAATTAGGCCTCAACAAATTCAAAAAGATTTCAATCAATCATACCATGTATCTTTTCTGACCACAACCCTATGAAACTAGAAGTTAACCACAAGAAAATATCTGGAAAGAGCACAAATACATGGAGGTTAAATAACAGGGCACTAAACAATGAATGGGTTAACTAAGAATCAAAGATTAAATCAAAAAATACATGGAGACAAATGAAAATGAAAACACAGTGGACTGAAATCTCTGAGAATACAACAAAGGTGTTCTAAGAGGCGAGTTTATAACAATACAGGCCTGCATCAAGAAACAAGAACAACCTAACCTTACACAAAAAGGAGCTAGAAAAGTGAAGAAAAACAAAACTCAGAACCAGGAGAAGGAAGAAAAAATAAAGAAAGATTAGAACATAAATAAATGAAATAGAAACTAAAATATATAATAGAACTTTAGACTCATCCAAAGAAAAAGAGGACTCCCCCCCCCCCCCCCAAAAAAAATCAGAAATGAAAAAGAATTTGGGGTGCTTGGGTGGTTGTGCTGTTGGTTGAGTATTGGACTTGGGTCATGATCTCAGGGTTGTGAGATCGAGCCCTGCATCAGGCTCAGTGCAGAGTCTGCTTGAGATTCTTTCTCCCTTTCCCAAATGAATAAATAAATCTTAAAAAAAGCAATGAACATACTGCATGGAGCACTGGGTGTTGTACGAAAACAATAAATTGTGGATCACTGCATCGAAAACTGGTGATGTATTGTATGGTGACTAACAACATGATAAAATAAAATTAAAAAAAAAAAAGTAATGAAGGAGGAGAAAGAACTGACACCCAAAAATTATATGCAAGTTGGACAACACAATGGATGAATTTCTAGAAACATAACCACCCAAATATGTATCAGGAAGAAATAGAAAATTTGAATAGACTGAGTACCAGCAACAAAATTGAATCAGAAAACTCCCAAATTCATTCTATTTTTGGGAAAAGTTTGAGAACAATAGGTGTTAACTCTTCTTTAAATGTTCAGTAGAATTTGCTTCTGAAGCCATCCAGTCCTGGACTTCTGTTTTTTGGGAGTTTTCCTTCCTCTTCTATGAGGCCTGCATTAGCTTCATGCTAGTATCTCTGATGAACATAGAAACAAAATCCTCAACAAAATATTAGCAAACCAAACACAAAAATACATTTAAAAAATCATTAATCATGATCAAGGGGGATTTACTCCCAGGATGCAAGGGGTAGTTCAATATTCACAAATCAGTCAATGTGATACATGGTATCAACAAGAGAAAGGATAAGAACCATATGATCATTTCAACAGATGCAGAAAAAGCATTTGAAAGAGTGCAACATCCATTCGTGCTAAAATCCCTCAACAAAGTACACTTAGAGGGCACATACCACCACATAATAAAGGCCATATATGACAAACCCATGACTGAAATCATCCTCAGTGGTGAAACACAGACCTTTCTAAGATTAGAAACAATACAAGGATGTCCACTCTCACCACTTTTAGTTTTCAAAATCCTAGCCATAGCAATCAGATAATAAGGAATAAATGCATCCAAATTAGTAAGGAAGAATATATATAGAAAACATTAAAGACTCCATGAAAAAAACTACTAGAATTGATAAACGAATTCAGTAAGGTTTCAGGATATAAAAATCAATGTAGAGAAATCCATTGCATTTCTGTATACTAACAATGAAGCAACAGAAAGAAATTAAAACAATCCCATTTATAACTGCACCAAAAATAATAAAATAGTGATAGGCCTGTACTCTGAAAACTATAAAACATTGATGAAAGAAATTAAAGATGACACAAACAGATGGAAAGTTATGCCACACTCATTGGTTGGAAGAACTGTTGTTACAATGTCTATATTACTCAAAGCAATCTACAGATTTAATGTAATCCCTATCAAAATACCTACAGCATTTTTTACAGAACTGGAACAAAAGACCTCAAATAGCCAAAGCAATATTGTAAAAGAAAAATAAAGCTGGAAGTATCACAATTCCAGGTTCCAAGTTATATTGCAAAGCTTTAGTAATCAAAACAGTATGGTATTGGCACAAAAATAGACACATAAATCAATAGAATATAATAGAAAGCTCAGAAACAACCCATTTTTATATGGTCAATTAATGTTTGACAAGAGGTAAGAATATGCAAAGGAAAAAGTCTCTTCAACAAAGGGTGTTGGGAAAACTGGATAGCTACAAGCAAAATAATGAAATTGGACCACTTTCTTACATCATACACAAAAATACTCAAAATGGATTAAAGACCTAAATGTAAGACCTAAAACTCCTTTTCCCTTAAGATCAGGAACATGACAAGGATGCCCACTCTCGCCACTATTTGTTCAACATAGTACTAGAAATCCTAGCATCAGCAATCAGACAACAAAAAGAAATAAAGTGTATTCAAATTGGCAAAGAAGAAGTCAAACTCTCTCTCTCTTCACAGATGATATGATACTTTATGTGGAAAACCCAAAAGACTCCACCCCCAAATTACTAGAACTCATCCAGCAATTCAGTAATGTGGCAGGATACAAAATCAATGCACAGATATCAGTTGCTTTTCTATACACTAACAATGTAACTATAGAAAGAGAAATTAGGGCATTGATTCCATTTACAATATCACCAAAAACCATAAGATACCTAGGAATAAACCTAACCAAAGAGGTAAAGAATCTATACTCTAGAAAGTACAGAACACTTATGAAAGAAATTGAGTAAGACACAAAAAGATGGAAAAACATTCCATGCTCATGGATTGGAAGAATAAACATTGTTAAAATGTCTATGCTACCCAGAGCAATCTACACTTTCAACACCATCTGTATTAAAATACCATTGGGATTTTTCAAAGATCTGGGACAAACAATCCTAAAATTTGTATGGAACCAGAAAAGGCCCCAAATTGCCAAGGGAACCAAAGCTGAGGACATCATGTTGCCTGACTTCATGCTATATTACAAAGCTGTGATCACCAAGACAGCATGGTATTGGCACAAAAACAGACACATAGACTAATGGAACAGAATAGAGAGCCCAGAAATGGACCCTTAACTCTATGGTCAACTAATCTTCAACAAAGCAGGAAAAAATATCCAATGGAAAAAAGACAGTCTCTTCAATAAATGGTGCTGGGAAAATTGGACAGCCACATACAGAAGAACGAAACACGACCATTCTCTAACACCATACACAAAGATAAACTCCAAATTGATGAAAGACCTCAATGTGAGACAGGAATCCATCAAAATCCTAGAGGAGAACATAGGCAATAACCACTTCAACATCGGCCACAGCAACTTCTTTCCTGACATGTCTCCAAAGGCGAGGAAAACAAAAGCAAAAATGAACCTTTGGGACTTTGAGATAAAATGCTTCTGCACAGCAAAGGAAACAGTCAACAAAACTAAGAGCCAGCCCATGGACATTACAGATAAAGGGCTGATATCCAAGATCTATAAAGAACTTCTCACACTCCACACCCAAAAAACAAATAAGTCAAAAAATGGGCAGAAGACATGAACAGACACTTCTCCAAAGAAGACATACAAATGACTAACAGACATATGAAAAAATGTTCATCATCATTAGCCATCAGGGAAATTTAAATCAAAACCACATTGAGATACCACCTTACACCAGTTACAATGGCATAAATTAAAAAGACAGGAAACAAATGTTGGCAAGGATGTGGAGAAAGGGGAACCCTCTTACACTGTTGGTGGGAATGCAAGTTGGTACAGACACTCTGGAAAACAGTATGGAGGTTCCTCAAAAATTTGAGAATAGAGGTACCCTATAACTCAGCAGTTGCACTACTGGGTATTTACCCCAAAGATACAGATGTAGTGGAATAAAAGGGGCACATGCACCCCAATGTTCATAGCAGCAATGTCCACAGTAGCCAAACTATGGAAGGAATGGCAATGCCCTTCAACAGATGAATGGATAAAGAAGATGGCGTCCATATATACAATGGAATATTACTCAGCCATCAGAAAGGATGAACATCCACCATTTGCATCAACATGGATGGAAATGGAGGGAATTATGCTAAGTGAAATAAATCAAGCAGAGAAAGACAATTACCATAAGGTTTCACTCATGTGGAACATAAGGAATAGCATGGAGGACATTAGGGGAAGGAAGGAAAAACTGAGGGGAGAGAAATGAGAGGGGGAGACAAATCATGAGAGACTATGGACTCCGGGAAACAATCTGAGGGTTTCAGAGGGGAGGGGGATGGGAGGATGGGGTAGCCGGCTGATGGGTATTAAGGAGGGCATGTATTGTAATGAACACTGGGTATTATACACAAATAATCATTGAACACTACATCCAAAACTAATGATGTACTGTATGGTGACTAACATAATAAAAAAATACAAAAACACTAACTCAAAAGGATATATCCACCCCTATGTTTACTGCAGTATTACTTATAATAGCCAAACTATGGAAGCAGTCCAGGTATCCATTGAAAGATGAATGAATAAAGAAGATGTGATATATATATATATGTATATCACAATTTATATATGTTATACACACATATATATGTATGGCTATATATGTATGTATATAATCCATAAAATGATGGATGGAACTAAAGAGTATAATGCTAAGTCAGATAAAGACACATACTGTATGATCTCACTCATATGTGGAATTTAAGAAGCAAAACAAACAAAAATAAGACAAACCAAAAAATAGATTCTTAGAGAACAAACTGATGGGTGAAATAGGTGAAGGGAATTAAGAGTACAGTCATAGACATGAGCACTGAGCAATGTATGGAATTACTGAATCACTGTATTGTACACCTGAAACTAATATAACACTGTAGGTTAACTAAATGAAATTAAAATAAAAAGTTTAATAAAAAGTAAATAAGAATATTATATCAACTTTGTTGATAAAGCAGTGGCAGGGTTTCATGAGGGTTAACTCCAATTTCAAAAGAAGTCCTCCTGTGGGTAAAATGCTATTAAATGGCATCACACTATAGAGAAATCATTCATGAAAGGAAGAGGTGACTGATGCAGGAAAATTAATGTCTCATTTTGTCTCATTGTCTTCTATAAATCCATGAAATAACCTCATTTTGTCTCATTGTCTTAATTATTATCTCATTTTTAAAATTGCCACAACCACCTCAGCCTTTTGCAACCACCACCCTGATCAGTCAGCAGCCATTAACAAGGCAAAACCCTTCATCAGCAGAAAGATTAGGACTCACTGAAAGCTCAGATGATGGTTAATATTTTTTAGCAATAAAGTATTTTAAATTAATATATATACATTGTTTCTTTATACAAAATGCTACTGTACATTTAATAGACTACCATATAGTATAAACATAACTTTTATATGCACTGGGAAAACAAATATTGCTTTATTGCAATAGTTACCTTATTGTTGTTGTCTGTAACCAAACCTGAACTATCACTGAGGCATGCCTGTATTTCCTTTTATTTGGGGTTATAATCTAATACTGTATTTTGTTGGTTGAATTCATTTTGCTTTGTCAATTGAAAGCTCTTTCAGTTGGCTTCTATGTCCCTTTGACATATCCTAAATCAATGTGGTTTTCTTGTCTTTGAATACTTTCTTTGAACACTTTTTTGCACTACGAAATACTCCAAGCTCATCTTTTGTATTTTCTGCCTCAGTCCTACAATCAGCCATTTCTCCAAGGAACCCTATTATTTCTAGTGGAGAGTGGTATTTGAAATGGAGATCTGGGTACTAGATATGCTCGTTGCTCTCAGGTGACAGAGCAAGTAAATATATAACAAAATAAAAAAAAAAGGAAATATATGTGGGTATACTAACCTGTGAATATAATTAGTTCAAACTGATGTCTCCAGCTCTAATCCATCACCACAAGGATAATTCTAGAGAACTTGCTTATCTATAAAATATTTCAGTGATAAATCTGTCTCCCACGATCTGCCTTCCATTTATTTAATCCTTCAGTCCCACTTTAGGTGTATAACAATATGAGAATTATTAACTCATAACTCAGGTGAGGCACAACTGGATCAACTAGAGGACAGTCACTATGTATGGTTCCTTTTGGTTTTAGATTTACAAACTCAATTCATTTCCTAAGTTACTTAGGTTAGTGCCTTTTTGCACCACTCTCTTCAGTGAGGTTGTTTCATGCATTTATAGAAGAGTTAGATTCTCTTGTCAAAATCTGCTTTCCTTCCTGGGATCCCTAAACATCCTAAATGATTTTTTAAAAATTTACATATTTATGGTTCACTGTTTTATGCTGTAAAGTTCAATGGGGGGTTTTGACAGATGCATAATGTCATGTATCCGTAATTATAGTATCATACAGAACATTTTCACTGTTCCAAAAAATCCTGTAGTTCACCTCTGTATTTCAACTCTGTCCCCTCCTCCTGTAACCCCAGCAACCACTAATCCATAGCTATAGTTCTGCCTTTTCCAGAATGTCACGCAATTGGAATTACAGTATGTGTCCTTTTCATATGGTTTCTTTAAGGTTCCTCATGCCTTTTTGTGGTTTAATAGCTCATCTCTTCTTATCACTAAATACTATTCCATTGTGTGAATGTACCACAATTATCCATTCACCTATTGAAGGATATTTTGGTTGCTTCCATTTATTGGTAATTAGGAATAAAGCGGCTTTAAACATTCAATACCTTGGATTGTGATTGTATTCAGCTTGGAAAAAAAAATGACCAACTGTTTTTCCAAGTGGCTGTACCATTTTGCATTCCCACCAGCAATGAATGAGAGTTCCCATCATTCTAGGCCTTTATCAGCATTCATATTGGCATTTTTTAAAAAATTAGCCATTCTAATAGATGTGTAGTGGTATTTCATTGTTGATTTAATCTCTTCATGTTTTTATGTCCTTCCTCATATTAAACTTATTCACTTACCAAGTCATATGTCCAAGCCCTTCAAAGCCAATTTCAATGCCATTAATTCCATACAGTACCTCTCAAAATATTCACCCTCTCTAATTTCTTTCTTAAATTTCTAACATCCTTTCCCACTGAAATAATTTCTTAATATTTGAAAGAGCCCATGAGATCTTCAAAAATACCACCATATCACTTTCCACATAAAAGTGAAAATTTTAGAATTAAAATATTTTCCAATACTTTAGATGCTTAACTGATAGATGTAGTATAAATGCCAGTGAATGGAAAGCAATGAAGCCACACGCAGGTATTGGGAAGGCAGCTTGGTTCATTTGCCAGTGATTAGATTCATTCCCATATACCAGTCTTAACCCAAAGGGAATTCAGTCATCTCAAAATTCCATCATGCCATGGGCCACTTCAATAACTTTTGAATTGTTGAAATCATGAATATTAACTCTGAATGCAAAGTGTCTACAGAACCTTTTCCAGGCACTTTTTTTTTGAATCATAGTAAGTTTTGCTCATGCTTTATTTTCCTTCTAGATTGTAAGGACTTGAGGATAAATTATGTCTTTAATTAGTTTTAAATTCAGTAAATATCAAATTAATAAATATAAATAATTCTATAGAGCTTAAAAAGGCAAAGAACAATCTGCAGTTTAATGGATTCCCTCAGATTTCAAGGAAGCCTGGAAAAGAAAAACAAAACTAAATAGACTACGAATTTAGGCACCTTGTAAAGAAAACAGCTACTGCATTAATTCCAAAGCTCTCAGGAAGGACATGCGTTCCCTTTTTCTGTAAAGGCTGTGGATATAGAGTGGGTGAAGGTGCCTAAGTGATCACCTTGCTCATTGCCATGGCAATTTAGCCACCCTTACTACAGTAAGTCTCCTCACTCTGTCCCTGTGGACTGGAACAGCCCACCTGTTCTTTCTCTGTTTTTACTTGTCATGCTGCCTTGTAAACACAAGGTGGGGTTGGGAACTTTTGTTCATGCTGTGACTAATCAAGTACCAGAATACAGGTGAGCACAAAAGGATGACCTGGGGGAAGGGAGATTGATAAGCTCCCCAAATCTTCTGAGGTTATCTCTGCCATATAGCTAGGGATCCCACAGCTCCTTTCTTTGAAGGAGCAAAGCATTTGCAAGGGAATGCTTTTTAAGGAAATCCTCCTCTGTCCCAAAAATGTGGCTTTATCTTGTGTTTACAGAAGACAAATCCAGAGGACATGTGGCCTCACAGACCCAGGACAGTGCCGAGGAGGTGGTTGGTGTTCAGTAAAGAAGTTGAGGGGCTGATAAGTCATCTACTAGCTATCAGAAAGATACCATTTCTTTTCCTACTTAACAGTATTTCTTAACATCTATTCCATGTAGGGCACTGGGGACAGAACAAAAATCAAGATATGTCCTGTTCCTCATAAATTAAGTAGACCCTTAAATTCCAATTGCTAGCTATTTATTTAGGTCACTTTCTTATGGGTTGCCTTTAGAAAGCATCTATTACAATTCAAACATTTCTTGGAAATAATTATTAACACTTACCAACAATTCTAGTAATATAATCTCTATATGTTTATAGTACTTTATGGCTATCACGAAACTCACTATCTCTTAAAGTAATCCTATGAAGTAGGTCAGGCTGGACTTTGCAGTTGAGGAAAGAAGGCTCAGAAAGAGTACCAAACTTGTACATGTCAAAACACCAATATTTCAAGGTGTCCTCTGAGGACCTACAACAGATCCCAGATCTATTGGATCATAGTTGGTAGGGCCAGGCTCAGGAAATTTCATTTTTGGATAGTTCTAACTCTCCAACTATATACCTCAGTTGACTCAGGATTTTAACTCCGGTTTCCTGAACCTTTTACATTTTTTACCACATTATGGGGACTGTGTGAACTGGGAGAATCGCTGCTTCTTGGTGACCTGAGGCAGGCTTGAGATTTTTTGTATCCTCCTCAGTCCTCCCCCTGCTAAAAGTTTCTGTGGAAACAGAAAGGAGGCCTTCAGAATGCTGATTCAGTTTTCCCATCAACTACCCTTTCCCCCAAAGGCTGACCCCTCCAAGCATAGAGCTGCAGTGAAGTCCTTGGATCACCAAGAGCCTCTTGTCTTTTCACTAGTGACAGCATTTTGTCCTTGGTGTTTTCTTTTGGCAGCTCATCAGCAGAGCAAATGGAAGGTGGCAGGAACCCCACACTTCAATTAAGGCTTACATGTCACCAGAGCATGCAGAGGAGAAGGAAGAGACCAGTATGGAGGCAGCTAGAATAAAGGAGTTTGAACAAGAAGATCAGCCACGCTTCTGAAGTCAGCGGCCTCCCGCGGTTTCAAGCTTGCTGCCTCCATGCCATGCATACACATCTATTCTCAAGGCCCTGTTTCCTGATTTACATGTACTGCTCTTCATAAATTATTAGGCATTCTACAAAAGTAAGGCATTATCATCAATTTAAAAGTTATCTCGGGGGTATCTACTCTGCTATGGATTCAGACAAAGTCCCTGCCCTAGCAGCACAGCACAGGAATTAGCAGGGACTACAGACTCAAAACAAGTAATTAAAAGAGCAGTGTAGATTTCCATGGAGAAGTTAACAAATGTACTCTGATGTCATATAGCAAGAGAAGTTAACATCATCCAGGGCTTCTCAGAGTGTGGTCTGAAAGCCACCTGGTCAGTAACCCTTGGGATATTTGTTAGTAAAAATCAAAAAAAAAAAAAAAGCTTGGATCCACCCCCAGATACTCTGAGGATGGGCTTTGAGAAGCAACATTCTTAAACTCCTTAGATCATACTTTTGCATACTGAAGTTGAGAATTATTGGGGTGTGTGTGGTGACAGTGGGAGAGAGGGTATCAAGAAAGGCCACTGTGAAGAAATAGTATGTGTGCAAGATGAAGGTCGAAGATTTAGGCTTAAAGTAAGCGTACTTGCACAAGAGCTTCCTAGGTAAAGTAACAGCACATGTAAAATTCTAAAGTGAGTGGAAGAAGGTAAACAGTCCTCTGTTGTTGGAGAATAAGGAGAAAGCTGGAGAGGGGCAGATATAAGGCAGGAACCTCAGATGCAAGAGCATGCCAATATTGTTAAGGATGTTAGATTTTATCTAAAGCCACTGAAGGGCTTTAGGCAAAGAAGGAACATAGTCAAATTTTCATTGAAAAATAAAAATAAAAAGTGTGAAGGGCTTGGGGTCTTTAGAAAGGATGTGAGGCTATGAGGAGAAAGCGTGATGATAATTGGGTGAGAAATAATGCTACGTTGAATTAAGTCAGTGGCAATGAGAAGGGAAAGAAATGGATCCCACAGACACTAAGTGCCACCATGTCCATGTTAACTCACCCTCCAATTTCGAAGATAGCAATTGGGTTGAGCTGATGCTGCAATGATGGGGACGTGTTCTTTCAGGAGACCTCAGCCACCTGGGTCCTTTGTGGCAAAGGATATGCTTTGGTCTGGATAAGAAAAGTCCGATTTGGGTAAGTTCAGAATACTTTTGGTTTGTTTCAGACTCTGCCACTAAAGCTCTTTGGCCCAATCTGAGGCTCAAGTTTTCCATATTTAAATGTTGCCCTCTTTATATGTTCTTATTGCATTCTGTACTTTTCCTCCACAGCACTTATCACAACTTATACTTAAGTGAGAAATACCTTCAGTTATTTGTTAAATATCTGTCTCCCTCCTTAAACTGTAAATTCTGATGGCCAGTAGCCAATAGGTCTGGTTCATTGTTATTGCCAGCTCTAGGAGTAACAGTCACTGAGAATCCATGAAAGAGGATTCCTACCCTCATAGGATTCATTCACTCTTTGGAATATGGGTAGATGAATGTGATACTTAGGAGGTGAAAGTGGCAGAATCCAGGGACTATTTAGATGTGGAACATGAGGGTCAAGAGGAAGGAAAAGTCTAGAAAGGTTCCTGTGTTTCTACCTTGGGTACCACTGAAGTAAAAAAAAAAAAAAAAAAAATATATATATATATATATATATATATAGATGTATATATATATATATAGAGAGAGAGAGAGAGGTGTCTTAAATATAAGACAAGTTCAATTTGGAGCATCTAAACTTTAATGCAATACCTGGAAGTAGATGTCGAGTGGATTATACAGTTTTGAGGCTTTGGTAAGAGCTGGGAGTCAGAGGTGTTGCATATAATTTGGGAAAGTAGCATACACTTTTTTCTTATTTTAAGTAAGAGGACATATGGATGAATAAAATCAATTTATAATAGCTGTTATTTATTGCTAAGTTCTGCCTTGGTTCTCAGTGCTTTGACTTATTTAATCCTCATACCAATTCTATGGAGTAGATGCTCTTAGGATTCCCATTTTGCAGATGAGGACATGGGGCATAGAAAGTTCAAGTACCTTACCAAGGTTACACAGGCAGTAGGTGGAGGAGACAGTCTTCCAACTTCAGCAGTAGGATCCACTACCTTTGCGCTCAAAATGGTACTCTTCCAACCTGTCATGTACCTGCTCTCGTAGCAGCCAGGCCATCCTCCATCCAATGTCACATCATAACAACAGTTTACCATCTGTCTCTCTGCAGAGCCTTTGAAGGTTTTGGCTAGAGATTTTGCCTCATTTGTCTTTTATTATTTTACAGAAGAAGAAACTGAGGCACAGAGTGGTAAAATAACTTCCCTAAGGTCACATAGTCAGGGAAGTGGGTGAGCCAGTATGTGAACTTAGCTCTACTTCCAGGACTGAGACATTTAACTGGTGCATAACCATACAAAGACATACTTTTGGATGCAACTTTTTGATTACTAGAGGGGGGAAAAAGGAAGGGTGAGCATTGATCTGGGAAAGAAGTAAAATATAGTCTAGGAATTGCCATTAAATTTGTGACGTCAAAGAAATAGCACTCGGCTCTTCTGATCTTTAAGGGGAAGTATTTAGATTAGTTAACACATCAAGCTCTAGGGCTTAAAGTTTTTAAATAAATTATTATACAGGGAGGAAAATAATTGAACCTCTTTAAAAATCACCAAAGCCAACTTTAAAAGGCCAAATTGTAAATGTTGTTAAACAGAGACTGCTTTAAATATAAAATCCCACTTGTCCCTCAATCTATGAAGTGCCATTGGCATTAATTATACATTGGTTAAAAACAAGACAACAGGCCCAAAATGGAGTCACTTTTAATGAGCCCCTTGTCACCAAACTGAGATTTAGTGACTTACAGTTTTAGTTTTTCCAGAAATACTATCTTGAACCAGTTAACCAGGAATAGTCTGATCAAAATTAGATAATCTGCCTGATAGACCCCTACCATTTCCTAAAGGAAACTAACTTTGCAACAACAAATTCACTTTTTGCTTAGTGTAATTTCCTTATTCCCTCTCCTCCTGCCTATAAAAGTCCTCCATCTTGTACAGCTCATTGGAGTTCCTTTCTGTCTGCTAGAGCAGATGCTCCCTGATTCATGAATCTTTGAAAAAAGCCTATAAGATTTTTTAAATGTACTCAGTTGTATTGTGTTTTTTTTTTTTTAAACACCATCCTGCCTCCATCATTTTACAGAGAAGGGAATTGAACCTTATAAATTAAACTTCTCAAGGACATACAGCTTGTAAAGGACAGTGTAATTTTAAATCCAGGTTTGTCTCATGTCCAAGCTTGAACTCTCAAATACCGTATATTATTTCTCTTTTACTTACTATAGAAATGATTCTGCTAAAAATGGGGTTTAATCAAGAGACAATTGGAGAGGTAAATTTATCCTAGACTACTGAAAGAGCAGTGAATTACGTATGTACCATGATGAAAGCATCTTTGCCTTAAAACTGGGTTATTCACAACTTTTCAACTGCTCTATCCAAGCTTTCCAGTCCACTCATGATGTTGCCGAAAAATACTACTGTATGTCTACTATATTGACTATGTATTGGGGAGAAGTACAAAATTGACCATTTTACTGACGTTTGGACATTAGTATGAAAACAGTTGCTAGGAAATGAGCAATACTGTGGTTGCCCATATGAAAGTTTATTGAAATATAGCTCTTCATCTGGACTCACAGAAAGATCTTCCCTCCCATTCCTTCCATGTTTTAAAATGATCTATTGTATCTCCTCGACTTTAGCATATGGCTGGCAGAATATTTAGTTGAACAATAAGCAGAATGAACAAATGAGTAAGAAAGATAGGCACTACAGATGAAATTAGAGATGGCATCATTCCTGGTTCCCTGATGGCTTTTGTTCTCATTTGGTTCCTAAGGCATTTGCTCTTTGAAAATGCAAATGTCCCTGAAGCATCTAGGGATGATCATTCATAGCCTAGTATGAATTAGTTTATGCAGGTTACTCCCTAACTGCTCCCTAACTTTGAGGCCAGTTCCTGAATTAGGGGCATCTGAAAGAACTACCTGATCCAATTCTTCACAACGGAGCTATTTCTGAGGCTAGAAGAGGGTAGTGGTTTGACCAGGAGTCCACATCTAGTTTCAGCTTTGGAACCCAAGTAGGACGAATCTCAGTACAGGGCTCTTTCCTTTGACACTATGCTGCTATGGATGTGATATATAGAAATGATGTTATGGGCACAGCATTATGTATAGTTAACAGTGGCATCTGGAGACAAATAGCTCTTCCCCTCTCTAGCCTTGGGGACCCAGGAATATTTCTTATCTTCCCTAAGCCCCCATTTGTTCTTCTGTAAAATGGAGATAAATATCTTACTGTGATGTTATGAAAATTAGATAAAATTGTACATATAGTGTTCTTAGCAGAATGCCTGGTATCCAGTAACTAGTCAATACATGCCAACTCTTAAAAATTGACTACAATTAAATTATTCAAACCTCAGAATGGTTTATTACAATATAGGTAGATTAAAATCTTTGATGAAGATTTTGATTAAAACATGATTTTTTCACTTTTTTTCTTACATCTTACATTAGATGTGGTTGGCAAATGTCACTATAGAATGCCAAGAATATATACAGTGAACAGTACCCATCTTTGAAAATTTTCCTTCTCAACATCTCCCTAAGTGCACCAGACAGGAAAAAAAAGCTTTGTACAATTGGTAATTTTTTTGAGGTAGATGTTTGAGCTAATCTGGAAGGGCTGACCATCTTAATTAATCCCTGTGAATTTCTAGTTTACATGAAGCAGCTTTGGTCTCCCTAATTAAATCTTGAATTGTCAGGTTATTAAGGTCTACTACTAAAGATCAGAGAGAATTTTTGAAATGGAAATTTCAAAACAGGAATATCTGAAAATGTTGGAGGGACATTATGATCAGTGAAAAGAACAACAGCTGAAGACCTGATTTCTCCAGGAGTTTTAGAACTCTGTTATTCATCAAAGTCTTAAGCATTAGATAAGCAACAGATAAAATTTTAGCAAGGTTTTTTAATATAACATTCAGTGAAGATTAAAATGAGATCAATTGCTTTTAAAGGCCTCAGTCAAGAGACACATGCAAAATAAGAAAAACTCCTAGTTTCATTTGTGAAGACTGGACCCAGTTGCTACAGAGAAACTTTAATCAGATATAATGTTTTTAATTAAGGGATTTAAAATGTTTCAGATTAATATTATGTTACTTAGAAAAACCCTGAACATATGTTTAAGATGTTAAAGTGGATTTCTGGCTTCCACGCAGGATGACAAAAACTACAAAGTGTTGCTCTCACCTGAAAAAGTGACAATTTATGAAAGCTTAATTTTCATGAGATGATCAGAGAACTGAGGTTGCAGGGCAACAAACTAGTCTGAAATCTAAGGAAAGACAAGCCCCTCTAAGAAGTACACAATGATTTTTCTGGGGGAAAGCACGGGAAGAAGATGGGAGCCAGCATATAAGTTGTGAGATTTTGGCTAAAATTTCTAGCTAATTACTAGGGCTAAGTTGACTACTGTTAGAATTTAGAAATCCCTAGAACGTGGACACAGAGGGAATTTGCAGCCATTTACAGAGACTTTTCTTCATGGACCTTAGGGTACTTAGGGGAGGGGATTGAAGAAATCCTCCTGTGGGCTGCAGGCCTCAAGGAAGAGAGCAGCCATCTCCTCTATGATAAAACCCTCCCTGAAACTTCTGTCCTAAGGGAAAAAAGACTTAAACTACTGGGCAAAGAGTAGCAAAACACTCAGTAGTACCATTATGGCTGAAGAAAGACAATGGGGGTGGAGGGAGCTCTACTTGAGTCAGGGCAGAAAAACTATCCAGGCCCAGACTGCTGCAGGGGTAGGAGCAAGTTCACTGAGAAAGGCATACCTTCAGCATGTAGGGACCTAGTACATGGCTAAGAACAATAGAATCCCACCTCTGAATCCTGCCACCAAGCCATACAACAGCCAACAAGAGTGTACTTCTGGGAAAGGGGCAAAAACCTGGAGAGATCTACTCTCTGAGGTGTAAATTCAGAGAGAAAAATCTAAAGCTGAAGGTATAATAGGAATATTTGGAAAAATCTTATGACAAGTTAAACCCTACCCTAAATACAAGGTAAGGCTAGAGGAATGTGAAGCAGATGATATAATTTATACAGAGTAATTATAGCAACAACAAAACCCAAAAACACTTCAACTCCTCACAAGAATGTCTGACAATAAAAAGAAGCATATTTGTTTGGGGGCATAAATACTATTTTCTTCAGTTTATTCTGTTCTACAGATGATTTCCAAGGCACAAAAAAAAGGAAAGAAAAAAAATGCACTGTCATGATACAATCAATAAAACTAAATTCAAAGGAGTGCCAAATGTTGAAACTATCAGGAAATATAAAAGAACTATAATTAACAGGTTTAAGGATCTAGTAGAAAAGTTGGACAACAAACAAACACGTGAAGATTTTTAGCAGCCAGATGGAAACTATAAGAAAGGAAAAAAATATGAGGATTCCAGTTCGAGACAGCAAGGTAGGAAGATCTTAAACTCACCTCCCAAGAACACACTGAATCTACAGCTACATATGGAATAGTTTCCTCTGAGAAAAAGAATCTAAAAACTATCTGAGCAACTCGTACACATTGGGTAAATAAGAAAAAACCCACATCAAGGTGGGATGGAGAGGCTAAGACACAATCTTGCCATAAACCCCACTCTTGGCATGGAGATCCCCAAGGAGGGAACTAAAAATCTAGAGCTTCTCCCTGAGGTGCAAAGGATTTGAACCCCACATCAGGCACTGCACCTGGGAGATGAGCTCCCAAAACATCTGGCTTTGAAGACCAGTGGGGCTCAGATATCCACAAAACCCAAGTGCTATAGCAAACATGGCAACAGCCCTCAAAGGGCTCACATGTAGACTCTCCACAGGAGCTTGAGCAGAGGCAGCCCATGGAGAGGTGCCCAGACTTAATATGAAAGAAGCTCACTTATTTTAAAGTACTGACTTGGGTGGAGGGGCAGGAGGGGGGATAGGAATCTAATTAAACACACAGCTATCTTTGCACTCTCCCTCTGCTGCTCTCCAGAGAGCCAGTATCACACTTGTGGTTGTTGCCCAGGAGACATCCCATGGCTGCCTGGCTCTGGTGGCTAATGGGCTTGCATTTCTGTGTCTTAGGTGACTGTACCCGAGAGAGGGTCTGCCATTTATCTCCCCCAGGGTACTAGAAAGCAGACTAAAACACACTCCCAGGCTTTCTGTGAACAACACCTATTTTCTTATCCTGAAACTTCAGCCTGAGGGGCATTTTTCTGGTCTGGCCTACTGAAATGCACTCGAGGGCTGAAGGTCAGTGACACCATGTTTGTGCTCTCTTTCTGCCCTCCTCCAGCTCACTGGTATCTCCCAGAAAGGAACTTACACCTTTGTGTGGTGCCTCAGTTTTTGTGCCTGCCACGGGGGGACATCACTAGATCACCTGGTTCTGGTGATCAATGGGGTTTATGCTCACAGGTCCCATAGGACTGTTACCAATGGAGAAACCATTCTTTTTTTTTTTTTAAAGATTTTATTTATTTGAGAGAGAGTGAGCACGGGAGGGGGGAGCAGGAGAGGGAGAAGCAGACTCCCCGCTGAGCAGGGAGCCTGATGTGGGACTCGATCCCGGGACTCCAGGATCATGACCTGAGCTGAAGGCAGTCGCCCAACCAACTGAGCCACCCAGGCGCCCGGAGAAACCATTCTTAAGTGGCTACCACCTCCTGGGCACATGAAGAGGAAAGAGACCTAAGTACCCAGTCTTTCTGTGTTTAGCTTATCTCCCCAGTTATAAATAAACACACATCTAAAGGCCCACTGTAATTTTCTCCAGAAACCTCAGAGGGTGGGCACTCTCTTTGCACCTTCCCTCTGCTGCACTGCAGAGCGAAGTATCTCCCAGACTGAAGCCTGTACACACGTCTGGTGATCCAGTTTTTGTGGCTGCTGCCCAGGGGATGCCCCTTATCACTTAGCTCTGTTGGCCAGCAGACCTTGTATTGCTGGGTCCCATGGGACTGTAACCAAGGGAGAGACAGTTCTAGGCCAGCTGTCATCCCCAGGATACTGCACAGAAAGCATATGAACCCCCCTTTCATTTTTCTGTGAAAGAGGCTTGTCTGCTTGTCCTGGAGCTTAGGCCTGAGGGGAAGGCTTCTGGTTTGGCACACCTCTAGGGGCTTAGTGAGGTACACTCTAGGCTCATTGATTCCATTCTCCTGGAAAGGGGATTGTACACAAGCCTGGCACCGGAGGTTTGCAACTGATACCCAGCTAATGATTCTAGATTGTCTGGCTCTTATGGCCAGCAGGATTTATGGTAATGGTCACACAGGACTATATATATATTAGAATATTTATCACTACTACCTAACTTTCCAAACAAGAAAAATTTCAGACAACCTAACTTTATACCTAAAGGAACTAGAAGAACAACAAATGAAACCCAAAGTTAGTAGAAGGAAGGAAATAACACAGATCAGAGGGGAAATAAATGAAATGGAGACTAAAAAGACAATAGAAAAGAACAATGAAACTATCTTTTTAAAGAACCAGCTCTTAAGCAAAATTGATACATCTTTAGCGAGACTCACCAAGGATAAAAGAGATAGGACTCAACATTAGAAATGAAAGAGTAGATCACAACTGATACCACAGAAATGCAAAGGATCATAAAAGACTACCATGAATAATTACATGTCAATAAATTTCACAATCTAGAAGAAATGGGCAAGTTTCTAGAAACATACAATGAAAATCAGAACAAACTGATAACTAGTAAGGAGATTAAATCAGTAATTGAAAACCTCCTAGCAAACAAATTCCAGGACCAGACCACTTCACTGGTAAATTCTACCAAACATTCAAAGAAGAAATATTACCAATTTTCTCAAACTCTAACAAAAAATAAAAAAGGAGTAAACACTTCCAAAATTATTTTTATGAGGCCAGTGTTACTGTGCTAACAAAAATAGACAAGGATGCCACTAGAAAATTATAAATCAATATCCCCGATGAACTTAGAAACAAAATGTGCAATAAAATATTAGCAAACCAAATTCAACTGAACGTTACAAGTACCATACATTGATCAAGCAAGATTAAGTCCAGGGATGCAAAGATGGTTCAACATCCGCTAATCAGTCAACATGATATATCACGTTAACAAAACCAATAATAAAAATTATCTCAGTAGAGAAGAGTTTGACAAAATTCAACATTATTTATGATAAAAATTCTCTACAAAATAAGTAGAGAGGAATGTACCTCAACATAATAAAAGTCATAAATGACAAGCTGATAGCTAACATCCTTCAATTATGAAAAGCTGGAAGCTTTTCATCTAAGATCAAGAACAAGGCAAGAATCCCACTCTCCTCACTCTCACTCAGTATAATATTGGCAGTCCTAACCAGAACAGTTAGGTACAAAGAGGTATCCAAATTGAAAAGGAAAAAGTAAAATAGTCATTATTTGCAGATGACCTAGTATAGGTAGAAAACCCTAAAGACTCCACTCCTCCCCAAAAATGTAACTAATCAATAAATTCAGTAAAGTTACAGGATATAAAATCAATGTAAACAAATCTGTTGAATTTCTGTACACTAGTAACAATCTATCATAGAGAGAAATTGGGAGAACAATCTCACAATTGCATCAAAAAAATAACATATCTGGGAATAAATTTAACCAAGGAGGTAAAAGACCTGTACACCTAAAACTATAAGGTATTAATTAAAAACACTGAAGAAGACACAAATAATGGAAAGCTATTCTGTGTTCATGGATTTGAAGAATACTGTTAAAATGTCCATACTACCCAAGGTAACTTACAGATTCAATGCAATTCCTATCAAAATTCCAATGGCATTTTTCACAGATATAGAACAATCTTAAAATTTATATGGAATCTCAAAAGAATATTCAAAGCAATCTTTAGAAAGAAAAACAAAGCTTGAGGCCATCACACTCCCTGATTTCAAACTATATTACAAAGCTACAGTAATCAAAAGAACATGATATTGTTATAAAAACATGAACATGGAACAGAATAAAAATTCCAGAAATAAAACCACACATATGTGTTCACTTAATTTATGACAAAGAAGCCAAGAATATCAGTGGGGAAAGAAAAGTCTCATTAATAAATGGTGTCGAGAAAACTGGAGCACTCTTTTACAGTCTATTCAAAAATTAACTCAAAATGAATTAAAGACCTGAATGTAATACTTGAAGCCATAAAACTTCTAGAGGAAAATAGGCAGTAAGTTCATTGAGATTGGTCTCAATGATAATTTTTTGGGGGGATTTGACACCAAAAGAAAAGCAACAAAAGCAAAAATTAGCAAGTGAACTGTATCAAAATAAAAGCTTCTTTAGAGCACAAAAAAACCTATTAACATAATGAAAAGAGTTATCTACTGAAAGGGAGAAAATATTTGCATATCATAAATCTGAAAAGGGATTAGAATCCAAAATATATAAAGAATTCATACAACTCAATAGCAAAAAGGAAAAAAAATTCATTTAAAAATGGGCAGAGTAACTGATTAGATATTTTTTCAAAGAAGAGATACAGATGGCCAACAGGTACATAAAAAGTTGTTCAACATCAGTAATCATCAAGGAAATGCAATCACCACACAAGGAAAAGATATCACCTCACACCTGTTAGAGTGGTTATTCTCATAAAGAAAAAAAAACAGTGCTGGCAAGGATGTGAAGAAAAAGGAGCTATTGTGCACTTTTGGTGGAGATGGTAATTGGTGCTTCCACTATAGAACACAGTATGGAGATGTCTCAAACTTAGAACTACCATATCATGCAGCAGTTCCACTTCTGGGTAGTTATCTGAAGAAAACAAAAACACTAAGTTGAAAAGTTGTATGTATCCTTATGGCCATTATAGTGTTTTTTAACAAGAGCCAAGACAGAAACAACTGAAGCATCCCTCAATGGATGAACGGATTAAGAAAATGTGACATATGTATACACATACATATACATAATGGGATATTATTCAGTTACTAAAAAGAAGAAAAATCTTGCCATTTGCAATATAGATGGACCTCAATGACATTATGCTAAGTGAAATAAGTCAGAGAAAGACAAAGGGTGTGTAGCCATAGCCACTAGGTGAGACAATCACTGTTTCTCATGATTTTCAAGGCAATATGTCTAAATTCCCAAAGACCCAAACTTGAAATCTTCAACTCTCAGCTTTTCTGGGCTAACATAAGAACCGGATTCTGAAAAATGTCATTGCTTTTCTCTTGACAATAAAATCAACCTTATGAGGGCCAAGAAATGAAGTTACTTTTTCCCTCTTCATTCAAATGCCTACAGTATTAAAGGAAATCCGCTATATATTTCTCTTCTATACTTCTTGAAACTTAAAAAAAACTGTAAACATCACATAATCCTAGAAAATAGGCATTGACATTATCATTCCTACTTTAAGGAGGAGGAAGTCTCAAAGGTACACAGATAGTCGATATACAGGGACTGTGAAAACCTATCTGAAGCCCATGCTCTTGCCTGTAAGAACATTATCATCCTAGTCCACATCAAGCTGCCCAACAGTGAACCCCATAGTAGTGTGTAGGACACCAGTATGAAGCCCATTTTCTTGCAATAGGGGGCGATAATGAGAACCTGATGATTCTCATAGGACTGTAATCTAGTTAAAATAATACCACTTTATACTTTTATTAAAATTCACTTTGAGAGCTATTAATCATCAAGTAGATATCGATTATCAACTTTATGCCTGACATTTAGCTTTGCTGTTATAATAATTATATTATAAATGCAGCTCAAGAGTTTCCAGCCATATACCGTGACAGCTTTTATCCCATCAATATTTTTCAAATTGTGGCTTATAGAGCATGTGTGTTAGAACTACCTGGATGCTTTGTTAAAAATATGGACTCTGGCACCCAGTCCGGACCACCTAAAACAGATTTGCTAGGAAAGAGGTCCAGAAATCTGCATTTTAAAGAAATTTCCATGAATAATTTTTGCTTAAAGTTTGAGAACCACCATAATAAACTATACTCATAAAATGAACTACCATTTGGAGAATTTTTTTGTTAAAAAAATAAAGGTGGGGAAAGAAATGGTCCGGAAGACTGGCATAAATGTTAATAGTGTTTATACCCACCAAGTGCTTCTCAGGACATCTTATTTCTAAACTATTCAGGTTTTCTTTCACGTTACCATTAAGAAACTTCTCTTTTTTTCAGTTGAACGCTATAAATTTCACATCTTGCTCCTGGTAGTACTACTCTGTGAGTGACCTAGTTTGAAAAGAAATTAGAAATGTTCATGTATTTCTTTAGGAATTCCAAGTTTCTACAGTTTGTTCCACACAACCATTCCACAGCAGAGTTCATCTTTTGGGTCTAGAGTGCTCCACTTAAAGCAAAAGAATAAAAATGCCACCTTCCCCCAATTCAAACACATCTGCCTGAATTTTCATGGCATGCTTCCTTTCTAAGTATTAACCTTGGAAGACTTACTGATCCTAACTAGCTGTAGCTGAGTTTTCTTTCTTCTGTGAATGAGGAATTACATCTCAGCAGGAAACTGGCTTGTTTTGCAAAAGAAGAAAACGTAAAATAATTAAGATAAGAAGCTGCATGTATTCCTTATTTCTGTAATTAGCAATGTTTTGTGCTCTGAATTCTAAATTTTTGAGAAGGCACATTCCTTAAACTCCAGTTAATAAAGAAACATTTTTGAGTTTTCAAAAAAAAGGTAAAAATAAACATGGGGGTCTGCAATTCAGAGCTTGCTTATCTGGTTTTCTTACCTGTCAGACTCATAAAGCACTTCAGAATCCACCTCTGGTTTTCTTTTAGAGGTCACTTCACCCTGTAGCAAATTATAGTAATTTCTCCATTTGGTTATTGGTAACTTTGTAGACATTCATACTCATAATGCCATACAAATGCTCTCTTTATTAATTTATTTATTAAATACATTCTAAGGATCTATTTATTTTTACTGATGATTGATTGATTGAAAGATTGGCTTCATGACCAATGTGGGGCTTGAACTCACAACCCTGAATCAAGAGCTACATGCTCTACTGACTGAGCCAGTCAGGTGCCCCTGTTCTCTTTATTTTAAACTCCAAAGCAGAAACTAACACAGAGAAATACATCTCTCTTTCTCTTTTCCACTTAGAATCCCAGCTATTCTTAGGACTGGAAAGAGACTATATTGAATAATATTAGGAAGCTTTTTATTAATTATTTTTCATTATTATAATATAAAGGATAACATCAGAGAATCTTGATCCAGCTTTTTCTCCCCAGAATAAGCACTTTTTCTCTTCTATTCTTATTGAAACTTGAGCTCTTTTTTAACTCCAATGTGAATACCTCTTGCTTCTTATTTCCTGAATACTTCTCCTCCTCCCCCCACCCCGCCCTGACAGATATGGTATAACATTCAGCAAGTATTTATAGAGTAACAAAGACCAAAGTCTAGACAGGCTCCTCTGAGCCCTCTTCTCAACATAGGAGTTGCAACTCTAAGCATAATGATCCCACCCCCCTACCCCACTAAGAGACCTGAACACTAACATAGTTTCTAATTAGCTCGAGGCCATGTCTATAGGATGATTGCCCCAGCCCCCTTAAGCCCCTGAGAAAGCTCGATGCTGCCAAAAAAACTTGTGTTTTCCAGTTAACCCCTGCCTATAGACCCTTTTTCTTAGAGCATTTACTTCAGAAAACTTGCCATTATAATTTCTTTCTCTGTCTCCGAGATGTATTTTAACTTTTACAACAAGGAATGTCTTTCTCAAGGACCTGGGAGCCATCCCCTTGAAATATAATCATCAGGAAAGATAGGGCCCGTGTCTCCCAGGCTGTCTAGGAAGGCAGGAGCCTGACTTTGACAAATACCAGTTAGCAGACACAGATGGCTTAATCACACTGACAAATCCCTACTTGCTTGTTGTAATTTTCTATTTGCCTTAATCTGCATTGAGCCTCGTTCATTCCCCTCTGTACTATTTCATTTTCCTTTTCAAGTACCCAGTCACTTCTGTAAAGATTGGAATTGAGCTCAGTTTACCTGAACTCTCTCTACGCTACTGCACTCGTACTGAATAAAATCTGTTTCATCATTTTTAACCAGTATGATGTGCAATTGTTTTTTCTTTAACAAGAGTACTATGTACTGAGATAGGTACTGGGTACTATGTTAAGTAAAATGGCTGCGGCTTCTATTCTTAGGGACTTAAGGGCTTGCTGGGGCTGAGAGTAAAAACAAATCATCAGGTAAATTAATGTAAAAGTGTGATAATTACTAGAAAAGAGAGGTAGCTGGGACTACAAGAGCCTAGAGCAGGGAAAGTCAGAGGTGTTCCTTTAGGAAGTAAAAACTGAGCCAAAGTCTTAAGGATGGAGTGGAAGTTAGGAATGCACAGAGAGGTAAGGAAGTGTACTCCATGCAGAAGGAACAGCACAGAAAAGCCTTGGGCAGGAAAGGTGCTCAGAAAGGATACATACAATAAAGGTGGGTAGGTGGTTCAAGCATAGGCAGAGAGAACCAGGGAAGAGTGGGGTGCAAGACCGTAGGGCCGATCCACGCAGGGTTGCTCTTCCTTTTTTGTACTACTATGAAAAACTAAAATGTAAAAAAAAAAAAAATAGAGAAACAGTATAATGAACTTCCATGTACAACCCAGCTTCAACAATTATCAACTTAAGTCCTATCTTGTTTTATCTAGTCATTACTTGTACCTCCCCTGTACCTTATTTTGAAGCAAATCAAAGATGTTATGTTCTTTCCTCTGAATATTTCAGTTTTTGTTGTATTTTATTTATTTATTTTTGAAGATTCATTTATTTGAGAGAGGGAGAGAGAGAAAGCACATGTGCAAGTGTGTGCAAGCCAGGAGAGGGGCAGAGGGAGGAGAGACAATCTCAAGCAGACTCCCCACTGAGCACTGAGCCCCATGTGGAGCTCAATCTCACAACCCTGAGATCTTGTTAGGAATTAGTTGGACACTTGCGTAGTCAGGGCCAGGGTTCCCAACAACAACAACAAAAACCAGGGAGCTGGGACGGCAAAGACAAAACCACAATAGCATTCTATTTTACAGCTTAGACAAGACCACAATACCATCCTGTCTAGCAGCGTCTGCAGAAATAACTTTTGCAAGACATCCTGAGACAAAACAATTAACCATAAAACACTGGTCACTATCATAAGGTGAGGCAGTTAGTATCCAAATGTCAGCCCAAAAGACCATCAGCACAGCACGTGAACAATAACTGAATAGGTAGACGGGAACATGATCAAAACCCTGATTGGTACACTTTAGCAGCCAATCTGTAGGGGGCCCACACTCTGGTTACTTAAAATAGTTCTGCAAAAGAGCTTATAAAACCCCCTAGATCTGAACACCAAATGTCAACTCTCTCAGGTCCCCTCCCTCTCTGGGAGCTTTGTACTATCGCTCAATACACTTTGCCTTGCTGCGCATCACTCTTCCTCTGGTCTACCTCTTCATTCTTCAAAGTGGTGTGACCAAGAACCACTTGGGAACAGAATCCCTGCAACATCATGACCTGAGCCGAAACCAAGAGTTGGATGCTTAACAGTTTTTATTTCTTAAATATAAATATTCTTTTAACACACTTAACCATAAAATCATTTTCATACTTGAACAGTATCTTAATGTCAAATCTATTCAGTTTGAATTACTCCGATTTATATATAAAATATATAAATATATGTTATATATTGACATTTAAATATATGTAAATAATGTAATTCATAGTTAATGAAAATGATTTAAAATTAAATACAATTTATATATAATTAGGTATTATATATATGTATATGCATGTATGTAGATAAGATTTGTAGTAGAATCTAAATAAGGTCCATGCATTATAATTGGTTGATAGGTCTCAAGCCTTTTTTCTTTATAGATTCCACAAACATCTCTTTAATTTTTGAAAATGATTCATTGGAAAAACTAGACATTTTGTTCTATAGAACTTCCTATGACTTGAACTTTGCTGATTGAATTCTCATGGTATTTAATATGTTCCTGTCTCTTGTATTTTCTGTAACTTAGTAGATAGATTAGAGGCTTGATCAGATTATGCACTGATTCTTTGGCAAGCATACCTCATGGGTGATATCAGTATTTTGGGAGATTGTCTCTCTGTGGTGTTAGCGACCATGAGTAATCATGGCCTAGATTCATTAGTTCATTAGGAGTTATAAAACAATGGCCAATTTCAATCATTCTATATTTATTTATTAGCTGAAACACTTCTATTTTGTTACCATTAACTATTTGACCCCTGGGGTAAAATTGGTAAGTGGAAAAGGGATACATGATGAATACTTCCCTTTAATTTATAGTTGTCAAAAATAATGATAAATGAGTGCTTTTAAAGAATCATGAACTCATATATATAAATACACTTGTGTCGCAAGCTACTGAAGTTGTAAACCTGTTTAATATTGAAAATTTTCCATCCTTGACCAGTAATAAGTTCTAGTAGTAATCTGTGATAATTTCCTTGCTTTCAGGTATGACAAGATATTCCAGGTTCAGCATGTATGTTTACTGTGCCAGACCTAAAACTGGCCTTTTCTCTAAGAAATTCTAGAAATTCTCTAGAAATTCTACTTTTATGAAAAGTAATATTTGAAAGCCACAGTCTAGGTAATAATAGTACTCACTGCCCAATGGTGGGTCACTGTTTTACACCTTTTCTTGGACAGAGCTTTGTTTTTAAGATATATGTTTTGAGCTCATGCTTTAAATTCAAACTTAAGAACAGAGGATTATTACTTAATTTTTCCATCTTTCATTTATATCTTTTCTTTTATAATGAAAATCCTGGTTTTCATGGCACTAGCATGATTATTCTTTGTAATAACAACACACAACTAACAGTCTTAGAATAAAAATACCACCAAATATATAATTGCTTTCAGTCTTTTTGTGGATAATTTTGTTCCTAGGGTATATGCTGCTAGGAATAGAGTGTCAAATTATGTTGTATTTAATGCCACTTGGAATAGTTCATCTCCCCTAATTATGCCTCCAATGTGATACACAGGTTCATTTGTTTCATCTTGGTATAGATTTTTAGCATTGCTTTTTACTGACTTGTTTTATTATTATGCAATTATGTGTCTCCAAAGTCAAATCTATAAACAACTCTACCTTAATACCACTCTTAATGATTTCTACTTATTTGGTGATAATTTTTCCATTTTTAAAAATTAACAGCAAATATGCATTTATATTTATATCTCCCTCTTCTCTTGGCTAAGTGGTAACATATTTTTCTCTACCTTGCCTTTTATACCTAGTATATCCTGAAGGGCATGCTATGATAGTTTATAGAGATATGCCTCATTCCCTCTTATAGGACTCTAAAGGGTAAATGTATAATAGTTTATTCAACCCGTCTCCTACTGATAGACATACAGGTGGTTTCCAGTCTTATAATTGCATAGTACTGTAACTCATAGCCTGGTGCATCTATTTTTTTTTTCTTTCATATTTTTGGCTAGAATAATGGTAGAATAGATTCCTAGAAGTGGTTTGAAACCCTAGGATAGATTCCTAGAGGTGGATTGCTGGATGAAAATATATATGTGTAAGAAATGTTTCTAGGTATTGCTGATAACCTCTCCATAGAAATTCTATCAATTTGCATTCCCATTAACAATATAGGAAAGTGACATTTCTCCCACACAACTGCACCAAGAGAGTATATTGTCAAACTTTCAAATCTTTGCCAATCTGAAAGGTAAGTAATGGCATCTTCACAAATTATTGCAAAAGGTGGACCAATAGAAAGGTACAGGCATGGCCCAGGTGACAATGGGAACAAAACTAGAGTCACGATATATTCAGGAGAGAAAAATCACAGAACTTTGTGTAGCATCAAATTCAGACAGAAGAAGAGGTACCAGAATGACTCTTAAAAACACAACAAGGGCGCCTGGGTGGCTCAGTTGGTTGGGCGACTGCCTTCGGCTCAGGTCATGATCCTGGAGTCCCTGGATCGAGTCCCGCATCGGGCTCCCTGCTCAGCAAGGAGCCTGCTTCTCCCTCTAACCCTTCCCCCTCTCATGTGCTTGCTCTCTCTCATTCTCTCTCTCTCAAATAAATAAATAAAATCTTAAAAAAAAAAAAAAAAAAAAACACAACAATATAAGAAATACAATTGTTTACTTGTAGTTTCCTCCCCGACCCCTGCTCTTTAAAGAACAATTTTTGTATGTTTCCCTCTCCTTGCATGGAAAACTTTTGTCTTTCCTTTTTTTCTTTTGCGAAACCGTTTGATATGAATTTTTTTGAAATCAATGAAAATACATTTACTAAGGCAAATTGCACTAAAGAGACTTGAATGGGTCATGGTGAACATCTGACGTTTGAAATGTGTCTAATGTTTTGTCTCTATAAGGCAAATTGTCTGGCTTCTCACCTGGGGAGTCTTACCTTCTCTCCTCCCTCTAATCCTAACTGAGCTAAATTGAAAACATAAATATGCCCTTCAAGTCTAAATAGATTGCTAGAGAATTTCATTAAGGAATACTGATTCTTTGGGTAGAAATACTGCAGCATAGGTTGCATTTCTTGTAATTGTTTGCAACCTAATCTCTCTTTTCTTCCCGTCCTAATACTGTCAGTCTAAGAAATCATTCACTTTGCTCATCCCCAGCTGCATATGCTGTGTTAGGTGGCACTTGTCTGCTTAACACTAATCCAAACCCTACTTGTACTTCAAAGTTCATATTTTTTAGATTCCCCTATATTCTTAGAAACTTCCCAACATACTCTTAACACCCACATGGGCTTTCTTATTTTAAGTACAAGGAGTGCACAAAGCAATAGGGCAGGTGGTGGAGGGGGGAGGGAGACCAGAGTAGAGGGGACAAAAATAATGGATTTAGTTAGAAAAACAAGACTTGGGCATTTTGGTTTCTGTTTTTGCTTTGACTCTGAAACTAACGAAACTTTGTGATTTTGAGATAATCACTTAACCCGAGTCTCACTTCACTTGTGTGTGAAATATAGAGAATAATGCCTGCCCTGCTCCTTCATGGGGTAAATTTTAAAGAAAACTTCATGGATATATGGTGAAGAGTACAAGTTATAAATAACTGTGAACAAAATTCAACCACATTTTTACATGCCTGTCTTAAACTTGGGTTTTTAGGATATAAAATTATATTCAGAAGTTCATACAGGGTCGTTATTCAGTCCCTATTTCAGAAGACAGAATGTGTTTTCCAATGAATACAATTTTAGAAGTTAGATTTTGATAAAAGCCTGCTTGAACTGAAGTGTATTAAAAATACCACATACAATATGCATGTACCCACTATACATGCACATGTGTATATATGGATAGTACATTATCTATATGGCAAAACTGTAGAAAACATTGCTATACTAGTAGATACTAGAAATTAAAGTTTATAAAAAAAACTTAGAGTAATTTAAAAAATACTGATTACTGGTACTTGATGAAAAGTGGATTTAATTAGAGGAAGTGCAGGAAGTAGATACCTTTTGCAGAGATTCTGAAGGAGATTTCTAAACACTTAAATACATTTTAGCAATTTATAGCATGCATTCGTAATTATGCATTTGATTTCAGAACTTTGTTGATACAGGCAAATAAACACTAGTGTTTTTCATATTGTCTTGATGAAAAGTGGAGTGGTAAAATTAAAGAGGGAAGTTGTTTCCTTACACATTATTAAGAGGTAGAAGGATAAAAACAAAGGTTTAAAAGATTAATTTCAGAGCTACCACTTATTGGAGGATTACAATGAACCAGATAAATACTTTTCTTATATTCTCTAAGAACTAATATTTCCGTTTGCTTACGTCTATTTATGGTCAACTTTTCTATCAAAGAATAATATATCTATTTTGAAAAATGCACAAATCATGAGTGGCCGACTTGGTAAATTTTCATAATTAGAATTGACTTGGCATGTAACTGGCACCCAGATGAAGACACAGAAAATTACTCAGAGAAGTCTTCCTTGTTCAGCCTTTCTAGTCACAATCCTCCTGCCATGAATAAGCACTCTCCTGACTTCTAAAACTATAGGGTAATTAGGCTAGCTTTTGACCATTATATAATGCAAGCACACAGTATGTACTGTTATGTGTCTGGCTTCTTTTGCCATTTTGTGTATTATAATCATCGATGATTTTACATGTAGCTGCAATATGTTCATTTTTATTGCTGGACAAACGTAGCTGCTTTGATGAAGTATCTGCTCAAGTCTTTTTGATTTTTTTTATGGGAATGTCTGCCTTTAACTTATTGATTTATAGAATTCTCAGTTCTATTGATTTATAGAGTTCTTATATATATGTATATATAGTTGTATATACAGTTATAATAGTTACATATCTTAGGTCTATATATATCTTTGTTATATATATCTCATATATAACTACATATATATAACGCATGTATAACTAAACATATAAAACACACACACACATATATCACATATGTAACTAAATATAGGTAATTAGTTTTTCCTGCTCCCTAGATTATCTTTTTGCTTTGCTCTTGGTATCTCTTACCATTAAGAAAGTACAACTTTCTGCTATGTTTTTACTTTGTATAATACTTTATGACATTAAAAAGTAGAAACTTTTACTTTTATTATGCTTTCATCTCTGCCTTGTGCCATTTTTTTTTTTCCTATTTACAGAATTTTGTTTAGCCCAAGTTCATGAAGCTATTTTGCTATATTTCCTTTAGGAGCTTTCTTTCTTTCCTTCCTACCTTTCTATATCTGTTTTCACTTATATAGACATTTATCTGGAATTGATTTTTATGCATGGTGAGAAATTGGGGGCTAAGTTTCATACTTTCCTGTACTGGAACTTGTGTTAGTTTCACATTGCTGCTTAATACATTACCACAAGCCTGATGGCTTAAAACAACACAGATTTATTATCTTATAATTATGTGGGTCAGAAGTCTGACCTGAGTCTCACCCAGCTGATGTCAGTTTGTTGCAGGGCTTTATGTCCTTCCAGACCTTCTAAGAGAGAATCCATTTCTTTGCTTTTTCACACCTGCATTCCTTGGTCCATACCCCTCCTTCCATCTTCAGAGCCAGCAACAGGGGATCAGATTTTTCTATAGTACATCACTCTCCTGTAGTTGGATCTCCCTCTGGCTCTGCTACTGTGTTGAAGTGTCAACTTTGTCATAAAATAAGTTCACCATTTTTTAATTTCTTTTCTGTTTCAGTGGTCTTTTTTGTACATTCTTATCTTAATAACCTGTTGGGTTTATTACTGTGCTTTCTAATAAATTTGTTTAGTAGTTGGGTCTTCCAACTTCATTCCTCTTCAAGACTGTCTTGGTTCTTTGCTGTTCCATATAAATTTTCAAGTCAGCTTATTGATTTTGACAAATTAGTACTGTTCAAATTACAGTGAAATGATAAATTCAGTGTGAGAGCACTGACATTTTTATATACTGATTTTTCCATTGCATGTGCACAGTATCTTCCTAAAATTGGGGAGGGAAGGTATCTTTACTTTCCTTTAATAATGCTTTCTATTCTCTGTGTAGAGGTCATTCACAACTTTTGTTGGATTTTTTCCCCATGTACTTGATATTTTTAAACAATTTTAAATTGTATCCTTTTTAAAAAGTTGAAATTTTTATATTTACCTTGTATCTGAAGACATTGCTATACTAACTTTGTAGTTATGTTAATTCATATGCAGATTTATTTGGATTTTGTATGTATACCAGTATGTTGTTTGAACAGTTTGATTTCTTCCAATCCAGTATTTTACTTTTTTGGTCCTCCGTTTGCATTGCCTAAAACTTCCAGCAAAATGTTGAAAAGTGGTGATAATAGCTTTTATTGTCTCATTCTTGATACCAGAGAGAAAACTTTCAATATTTCACCATGAAGGTATGTACTTTATAGGTGCTCTTAATCTGATGGGAAATGTTTTCCGTATTTTGCTTGTTGAGAGTATATATATGTGTGTGTGTGTATAAAAGCATTGAGTGTTATCAAATATTTTCTTCTATTATGATATTTCTCTTATTCTTTTAAAAAGGTGATTTTCAAGGTAGAGGAAAAGATGGTGGAGGAGTAGGAACCCTATTCCAACTTGTCCCCTGAATTGAGCTGGATATCTACCAGACCACTCTGAACACCCATGAAATTAGCCTGAGATGTAAGAAGATATATCTGGAGAAAGAGGAGGCCTAGGAGAAAGAGCTTAAAATTCATGAAACACAATAGATCAGATCAATGAAACTAGAAGCAGTTTCTTTGAAAGATTTAATAAGATCAATAAACCACTGGCCAGACTTATCCAAAAGAAAAAAAAAGACCCAAATTAATAAAATTATGAATGAAAGGGGAGAGATCACGACTAACACCAAGGAAATAGAAACAATTATTAGAAATTATTATCAACTATATGCAAATAAATTAAGCAACCTGGAAGAAAGGGATGTCTTCCTGGGAACCTATACACTACCAAGAGTGAAACAGGAAGAAATTGACAACCTGAATAGGCCAATAACCAGGAACAAGATTGAAGCAGTGATCAAAAACCTCCCAAAAAACAAAAGTCCAGGGCCTGATGGATTCCCTGGGGAATTCTACCAAACATTCAAAGAAGAAATAATACCTATTCTCCTGAAGCTGTTTCAAAAAAATAGAAACAGAAGGAAAGCTTCCAGACTCATTCTATGAGGCCAGCATTACCTTAATCCCCAAACCAGGCAAAGACCCCATCAAAAAGGAGAATTTCAGATCGATATCTCTGATGAATATGGATTCCAAAATCCTCAACAAAATCCTAGCTAATAGGATCCAACAATACATTAAAAGGATCATGTACCACGACCAAGTAGGATTTATCCCTGATATGCAAGGTGGTTCAACATTTGCAAATCAAACAGTGTGATAGAACACATGAGTAAGAGGAGAGAGAAGAACCATATGATCTTCTCAATTGATGCAGAAAAAGCATTTGACAAAATACAGCATCCTTTCCTGATTTAAACTCTTCAGAGTATAGGGATAGAGGGAACATTCCTCAATTTCATAAAATCCATCTATGAAAAACCCACAGCGAATATCATCCTCAATGGGGAAAAGCTGAGAGCCTTTCCCTTAAGATCAGGAACATGTCAAGAAGGCCCACTCTCGCCACTATTGTTCAACATAGTACTAGAAGTCCTAGCAACAGCAATCAGACAACAAAAAGAAATAAAAGTATTCAAATTGGCAAAGAAGTAGTCAAACTCTCTCTTTTCGCAGATGACATGATACTTTATGTGGAAAACCCAAAAGACTCCACCCCCAAATTACTAGAACTCATACAGCAATTCAGTAATGTGGCAAGATACAAAATCAATGCACAGAAATCAGTTGCTTTCTTATACACTAACAATGCAACTGTAGAAAGGGAAATTAGAAAAATGATTCCATTTACAACAGCACCAAAAACCATACGATACCTCGGAATAAACCTAACCAAAGAGGTAAAGGACCTATACTCGAGGAACTACAGAACACTAATGAAAGAAATTGAAGACACAAAAAGATGGAAAAACATTCCATGTTCATGGATCAGAAGAATAAACATTGTTAAAATGTCTATGCTACCCAGAGCAATCTATACCTTGAACGCCATCCCGATCAAAGTTCCAATGACATTTCTCAATGTGCTGGAACAAACAATCCTAAAATTTGTATGGAATCAGAAAAGACCCCGAATCACCAAGGAAATGTTGAAAAAGAAGAACAAAGCTGGGGGCATCAGGTTGTCTGATTTCAAGCTATATTTCAAAGCAGTGACCACCAAGACAGCATGGTACTCACACAGAAACAGACATATAGACTATTGGAACAGAATAGAGAGCCCAGATATGGACCCCCAATCTATGGTCAAATAATCTTCAACAAAGCAGGAAAATATATGCACTGGAAAAATGACAGTCTCTTCAATAAATGGTGCTGGGAAAATTGGACAGCCACATACAGAAGAATGAAACTCGACCATTCTCTAACACCATACACAAAGATAAACTCAAAGTGGATGAAAGACCTCAATGTGAGACAGGAATCCATCAAAATCCTAGAGGAGAACATAGGCAGTAACCTCTTCGACATCAGCCACACCAACTTTTTTCAGGATACATCTCCAAAAACAAGTAAAACAAAAGTGAAAACGAACTTTTGGGACTTCATCAAGATAAAAATCTTCACAGTAAAGGCAACAGTCAACAAAACAAAGAGGCAACCCACAGAATGGGAGAAGATATTTGCAAATGACACTACAGATAAAGGCCTGGTATCCAAGATCTATAAAGAACTTCTCAAACTCAACACCCAAAAAACAAATAATCAAGTCAAAAAATGGGCAGAAGACATGAATAGACACTTCTCCAAAGAAGGCATACAAATGGCTAACAGACACATGAAAAAATATTCATCATCATTAGCCATCAGGGCATTTCAAATCAAAACCACACTGAGATACCACCTTACACTAGTTAAAATGGCAAAAATTGACAAGGCAAAAAACAACAAATGTTGGAGAGGTTGTGGAGAAAGGGGAACCCTCTTACACTGTTGGTGGGAATGCAAGTTGGTACAGCCACTTTGGAAAACAGTGTGGAGGTGCCTCAGAAAATTAAAAATAGAGCTACCCTATACCCAGCAATTGCACTCCTGGGTATTTACCCCAAAGACACAGATGTAGTGAAAAGAAGGGCCATATGCACCCCAATGTTCATAGCAGCAATGTCTGCAATAGCCAAACTGTGGAAAGAGCGGAGATGCCTTTCAACAGATGAATGGATAAAGAAGATGTGGTCCATATAGACAATGGAATATTACTCAGCCATCAGAAAGGATGAATACCCACCTTTTACATCAACATGGATGGGACTGGAGGAGATTATGCTAAGTGAAATAAGTCAAGCAGAGAAAGTCAAGTATCATATGGTTTCACTTATTTGTGGAACATAAGGAATAGCATGGAGGACATTAGGAGAAGGAAGGGGGAAATGGGGGGTGGGGAATTGGAGGGGGAGATGAACCATGAGAGATTATGCACTTCAAGAAGCAAACAGGGTTCTAGAGGGGAGGGGGTGGGGGATTGGTTAGCCCGGCGATGGGTATTAAGGAGGGCACGTACTGCATGGAGCACTGGGTGTTATACGCAAACAATGTATCATGGAACACTACATCGAAAACTAATGATGTACTGTATGGTGACTAACATGACATAATAAAATAAAATAAAATGAAAAAAATAAATAAAAAGGTGATTTTCACTGATTGGTTTTCAAAAGTTAAACATATAATGCATTTTTGGGACATACCTAGTATGTTGCCAGCTATAATATCTTTCTTCTGTGTTGCTGGATTCAAATTTCTATTCTTTTATTTAGGAAATTTTATGCCTATGTTCATAGGAGAGGTTGGTTTATAATTTTCTGTTTTTACGGTGTTTTCTTCTAGTATTGATATAAAGGTTGCTGTGGCCTTTTAAAATAAATATGAAGTATTTCTTTTTCTTTCTTTTGGCTATGTATAAATTGGTTTTATTTCTCTGTATTATTTAGAAGTATTCACCAGTGAGTCCATCTGAGATAGGAGCTTTCCTTGGAGTAGTCTTTTAATAATAGTTTCAATATATTTGATAGCATTAGAACTATCCAGTTACTCAATTCATTCTGCTATCAGTTTTGATAAATTGTGTTTTACCTGGAATTTGTCTATTTAATTTAAATTTTATAGTGTCCATAAAATATTGTATTTTAAAATTCTGTGGGATTAGTACTAATACCACATTATTTCTGATTGGTAATTTGTGCTTTTTTCCTTGATCAAACTTGGTAGGTTTTTATTATTATTTTTTTCTATTAACCAACTTTTGATTTATATTTATCCCCCCATATTTATTTTTCTATTTCACTACTTTGACTCTAACTTTTGTTATTCATAACAGCCAAAGCTATTTCTTTGCTTTTACATTTTTTGGGGACTGAGTTGCTGCTCTTTTCTAATTTAATAAAGGATACTTCAATACTGATTTTTCTGCCCTTCTTTCATTTTTGAGATTTAATCACACAACATAAACGCCATCATTTTAAATTGTGCAATTCAGTGCTCTTTATTCACAATGTTGTGTAATCATCCCCATATCTAATTTCATAACATTTCTTTAACAGACCTATTAGCAATCACTTCCCATTCCCACCTCCACTGATTCCCTGGCAACCATAAATCAACTGTCTATGGATTTGCTTATACTTGGATATTTCAAATAAATGCAATCACACAGTATGTGGCCTTTTGTGTCTGGCTTCTATCACTTTAGCAATAATATATTCAAGGCTCATCCATATTGTACCATGCAACAGTACTTAATTCCTTTTTTTAAAAAAAAGATTTTATTTATTTATTTGACAGAGAGAGACACAGCGAGAAAAGGAACACAAGCAGGGGGAGTGGGAGAGGGAGAAGCAGGCTTCCGGGGGGGAAGGAAGCCTGATGCGAGGCTCGATCCCAGAACCCTGGGATCATGACCTGAGCTGAAGGCAGATGCTTAATGACTGAGCCACCCAGGCGCCCCTACTTAATTCCTTTTTATGCCTGAATAATATTCCAATGTACGGATATGCCAAATTTGTTTAGCCATTTATCAACTGATGGAAATTTAGGTGGTTTCTACCTTTGTCTGTTATGAATAATGCTGCTATGAACATTTAAACTCAAGTTTTTGTGTGACTACATTTTCACTTGTCTTGGGTTTGTACCTAGGAGTGGAATTTCTGGGTTGTATGTTCAATCTACATATAATATTTTGAGGAACTGCCAAATTTTTTACAATAGTCATGGCAGCACCATTTTACATTACCATCAACTATGTATGAGAGCTCCATTTTTCCTACATCCTCAGCAACACTCTTATAATCTTGATTATAGTCCTCCTACTTGCTGTGAAGTGGTATCTCATTGTGGTTTTGATTTGCATTTCTCTGTGCGTAATAATGGTGAAAATATTTTATATGCTAATTGGCCATTTGTATATCTTCACTGGAGAAGTGGCTTTTCAAATCCTTTGCCCATTTTTAAGCTGGACTATTGGTATTTTTATTATTGGTTTGGAAGGGTTCTTTATATATTCTAATTTCAAGTTTCGGATCAGATGCATAATTTCCAAGTATTTTCTCCCATTCTGTCAGTTGTCTAAATTATTTCTTGACACTGTCTTTGATGTCCCAAAGTTTTTAATTTTGATGAAGTTCCATGTATCTATTTTATATGTGGTTGTTGATACCTAAGAAACTGTTGCCCTATTCATCCTCCTATAGATTTACATCTGTATTTCCCTCTAAGAGTTTCATTGTTTTAGCTCTTAATTTAGACTTTCAATCTGTTTTAAGCTAGTTTTTTAATGGTGTGAGAAAGGTCCAAGTTTATTCTTTAGTAGATGAATATCCAGTTGTTCCAGCACCATTTGTTGAAAAGACTACTATTTCTTCATTGTTGGTCTTGGCACCCTTATCAAAAATCAATTGACCATGGATGTTTATTTCTGGATTCTCAATTCTAATGCACTGGTCTATATATCTATCCTTATGTTAGTAACACACTGTCCTGATTACTGTAACTTTGTTGTAAGTTTTGAAATTAGGAAGTTTAAGTTCTCCAATTTTGTTCTTCTTTCTCAATATTATTTCATTGCCATATGAATTTTAAGAAGAACTTGTTTCTGCACACACAAGCACACAAAAGGCAGCTGGAAAAGATTTTTAAAGATTTTATTTATTTATTTATTTGTGTGAGAGAGAGAAAGACTGAGGGGAGAGAATGTCAGGCTTAGAGCCTACTGTGGGGCTCAATCCCACAACCCTAAGACCTGAGCCTAAACCAAGAGTTGGACATTTCATCAACTGAGCCACCCAGGTGCACCAGCAGTTGGAAATTTGATAGGGAGTACATTGAATCTGAAGATCAATTTGTGGGTGATTGCTATCTCAACAATGTGAACTCCTCCCATGAACATGGAGTATTTTCCATTTATTTAGGTCTGCCTCAGTTTCTTTTAACAGTAGGTATCAGTGTACAAGCATTGCACTTGTAAAAAAATATTCTCAAGTACTTTAAATGGATTTTTTCCTCAATTTCCTTTTTAGATTGTTTATTGTTAGTACATAGAAATACAACCAGTTTTTGATCTTGTATCCTGCATCTTTGCTTAATCATTTATTAAAACACTAACAGTTTTTTGTGCATTTTTTTAAACAATTGCATTGTTTATTATTGTCATAGAATTTATCAGTGACAAAAAAAATAAAATTAAGTCAGGAGCAGACTCATGCTCTCAGACTTTAAAGTATGTTTTATATTTAATTCAAGTTCTCCAGCTTCATTACATCTTTCCTTATAGTGTACATAAACTTCTCGGATCTTCCCCTAAAGTAGGCTACCTAGGACACAAGGTAGCCTAATTATTTCCTCATTTTCATATAGATTTTCTCATTTTAATACTATGACCATAGATGGGTATAAAGAATGCACAAAAGATATATATCATATGATTTCACTGATATGAGGAATTCTTAATCTCAGGAAACAAACTGAGGGTTGCTGGAGTGGTGGGGTTTGGAGGGATGGGGTGGCTGGGTGATAGACACTGGGGAGGGTATGTGCTATGGTTAGTGCTGTGAATTGTGTAAGACTGTTGAATCAGAGATCTGTACCTCTGAAACAAATATTATATGTTAAAAAAAAAAAAAAGATAGCAGGAAGGGAAAAAGGAAGGGGGGAAATCGGAGGGGGAGATGAACCATGAGAGACTATGGACTCTGAGAAACAAACTGAGGGTTCTAGAGGGGAGGGTGGTGGGGGGATGGGTTAGCCTGTGATGGGTATTAAAGAGGGCACGTATTGAATGGAGCACTGGGTGTTATATGCAAACAATGAATCATGGAACACTACATCAAGAACTAATGATGTAATGTATGGTGATTAACATAATAAATTTTAAAAAATAAAAATAAATAAAAAAATGAAAAAGTGGGATATAAGATTGTCAGTATAGTAAACTCTCAACTGTATCCAGGGTCCAACTGTATCGAGGGTCCAACAGTAGAAATGTGATGATACATGCACTTTATACCCATCTATGGTTTTTGTGCATTCTTTAGGATGGTCTATATATAAGATTGTGTCTTCTCCAAATGACAACTTTTACTTCCTCCTTTCCGATCTGAATCACTTTCTTTCTTTTTCTCCCTAATTGACTTAGCTAGAATCTCCAGTACAATGTTTAACAGAAGTAGTGAGAGTAGCTATGCGTCCTATTCCAGATCTTAGGAGGAAAGCTTTCAGTTTTTCACCATTAAGTCTGATGATAGCTTTGGGTTTTTCATAGATGCTCATTATCGGGTTTAGGAAATTTCATTTTCCTAATATTTTGAGTGCTTTTTATCATGAAAGGTTATTTTGTCAAATGCTTTTTCTGCACTTATTGAAATAGTTATGTAGGATTTTTTCCCTTTATTGATATATTGCACTGATTAATTTTCATATGTTGAACCAACCTTGAATTCCAGGTAGAAATCCCATTGGGTCATTATGTAAGGTTTCTTTTTTTTTTAAATACACGAGTCTTCTTTTACTAATTTATGAATTTAAGGCTATAATTTTCCTGTCAAGAGCTCTTTTAATTGCATCCCATAAGATTTCACAAGTATTGTCATCTTCAAGTATTTTAAAAGATTTCCTAATTTTTATTTTTTTTTTTTCTTGGAAATTTACTTATTCAGATGTGCTCCAACAATTTTCAAACATTTAAGAATTTTGGGTTTTATTATATTTTGTCTAATTCCTCCATAGTTTAAAAAGAAACTACAAATTCAAACTGAAAATTGGTTGAAATTGATTAAATGGTCTAGCAATTGGTAAATATTGGTAAATATTACTGTAGACTTAAACATTTTTTTTCAGTTGTTTGTTGCATATATGTGTTCAATCACTTCATTGTGTTATGAAAATCTTTCATATAATTACTTTTTTGTTCTATACATTACTGAGATATATTAAAAAATCTCTTAATGATTGTTGATTTGGCTAATTCTTTTTTTTTGTTTCTGTATGCCAGATCCCTTTGTGTTTTATAGTTTGAAGCTATGTTTACTTTGTGTGTAAATGTGTATGAGTTGTCATTATCACAACAAAATGTTTCACTTCAGCTCTAGTGATCTTTTAAATTTTACACTGATATTAGTATAGTTATACTAGTTCTCATTTGGTTAGGCTTTGTATAGTACATTTTCTTCCATACTTTAAGTTTCATTTTTTTCTGGTTTCTATTATTTAAAGTGTGTTTCTTGTAAGCAGCAGCATATCATGTTTTTAAGTCCAGTTTGACAAATTTAATCTTTTAAATAGAATATTTGGTCCATTAAGATGCAATGTAACCACTCAAAAATTTGGGCTTAAATATATCATTTACTGTTTTCTGTCTTATCTTACCATCTTAAAATTAATCTAGCATTTACTGATTTTTTTCCATTTTCCTTTTCATTCTGTCATTTGTTACACATCTTACAGTACCTTGGACATGCTAATATGCATTATTGCTTAAGTAGCATTTATCATAAATGAGTGCCTTTTCCACTTTCTAAACAATTAAGGTACCTTAAAACACTCTACATCATTTAGCTGCCTCATGCCTTTTGTGCTGTTGCTATCATATATTTAAATTATATATATTTAAAACTCCAGAATACATTATTGTTGTTGTTTTAATTTGTCAATATTTATTTAGTGTTGTCTATATATTTACTTTTTCCTGTGTCCTTCACCCTTTCCTGTATTTCCATACTTCTGAGTTCAGTTTTGTTCTGCCTAAAGATATCCCTTTTATCAAATGCCAGAATTCTGTATTAAAAATTTCAGAGATTCAGCATGATAGAGTCTTTTTTCCAGAGATGACTTAGTCCTCTTATGGGCAGGTAGTTAGACAAGGGACAGGGACACAAGCACCTGGATTGAGCCAGGAATGGCAAATTTCATGGCTATTTTAGTCTTTGTAAGTCCTACTCTATTTTGTTTTGCCTACTCCTATGGCTTAGTACTTCAAGGCCCTCAACTAAAACCAGGATGTTTACACAGCCCACCTCTTTGGGAAACTTCAACTCGAATTACTGGGTTGACAGCTCTACCTATCTTCCCAGTTTCTCCCTTCTGTTTGGCTAGTCATACTGTTTCTCTGTACAGTTCAGAAAGAAGCAAATTCACTGAGGGGATATGTCATGCAGAGTTACTTCCTTGTGATCTCACTTTTTTTTCTGAGAACTAGCCTCTGAAGTCCTAGGTGTCATGGTTGTTATTCAATGTCTTCAATTGCCTTTTTTATTTTATTTCTATAATTTTTCTCAACGTGAAGGTTAAGATGTTAAGTTGCTCTATCATAACCAAAAATGGAATTCTTTCTTCCGTTACATCTTACAATATTCTATAACATGTTTATTATTACTATCATTTGACAGATGAAAAAATTGGATCTAAACAAAGTGATGTAGCTTACTTAAGGTCATACAAGTGAATGGTAAAGCTATTTTATTTTTCTTATTTGGAAAACTGTGCTATTTACAAAGCAATATTAGATGAAATATAAAGAGATTTTGGAGCAGAGTTAGAATGTGATATACCATAAGAATAAGAAAGAAAATGGTAAAGAAACTCAAAGTCTCTGAGCCACTCAGTAATTGGAACCCTGGGTCCACCTTGACTTGGTGGCAATATTAGTAGGGAGAGACAGCTTCTAAGCATTCATCATAAGATGCTCCCAAATCAGATAATCACAGTTTAGGTAATGCTTATATGACTTCTTCACTCAGATACATTATAAATTTCTTAAAAATGCAAATTATTTACTCTATTGGTTAGTATCACTACTAATTAGGGCAAACACAGCATTGTGTAAACTGCAAATAATTATTGAATGGCAATATATTTAACTGAACTACAATGGTAGCCTTGCCCCTGTTGCAGTCTATACTTTAAAACCTAAATATATACTTGTAATCAATGTTTCTAATCATGCATGTTGTGTTTAAATACAATGTCATACTACCAGGTATAGAAAGACTCCTAATGTGTTTTCTCATAGGAAATGCAAGCAAATTTCCTGGACTTTAAGTTCTATGATAACAGTAGCTCATGTCATCTTACTTTACCTACCCACAGTGAACTTCAAGTTATATTGACTGATTGACAGTTGATGGACACATGAGAACTTCATGTATATACAACTGTTAGCCAGAGGGAGGGAAAAAGATACAGCCTTGAATATAGATGGAGTGAATGCATATGTTGTATGACAGAGATTCTTGAAAGACCTGATCCCTGTTCCTCCAAATATCTCCTACTTGCCAAGTTTTACTAGGTAAATCATCATTAAAGGAGACAAATTTCTTCCCCTTCAAAAGTTGTCATAGTTCCTCAGAAAGTTAATATCTTATTGATTAAATGCATTTTGCCAAGAATGGGCTCATTAGCTCATGCATGCATTTAATATATATTTATTTAGTAATTGCTCCTTGGAATGAGTATAGAATTTATAAATTGAGTATATAGTGCCTGCCTCCATGAAGCTTATAACTCATGATTAGATACAATGGAAACAGCTGCATCATTGCATAATAAAAAGAGTTTCAGCCTTGGGAATAAATTCTAGTTTCACTCCTCAATAATAGTTTAAGTTGAGATAATTCAATCAACTTCTTTAAACTTAAGTTTCCTTCTCTGATAATTAATTATTATGTCACTTGGGGTTGCTTTGAGATTTTTTTGAGATAAAATATTTCAAGTTTTTAGCACTCTAGCTAACAGCAGACACTATACTTTATATCTATATTTAGCATTTTAAAATTATTTGAATTAAAACTTAAAAATAATTAAATTTGGTATGTTTTACATAATAAGAAATAATTTCTATGCTATTGGTAATATGAGACATAGAGTAATTTAAATTTCAATCAATATAAGAGAGTACATTGAATTAAAAATTCAGATACAGTAAAAAGGCACAGCTCAAGGGAGAGCAAGCAACTGGGAAAAAAACAAGACCAAACTATATAGATTCAATTTAACTTTAAGGACACACATAGTCTCAAAGTGAAGAGATGGAAAAAGATACTCCATGCAAGTGGATATTAAAAGAGAGCAGGGATAGCTATACTTATATCAGACAAAATAAACTTGAAGTAAAAAATTGTAACAAGAGATAAAGAAGGGCATTGTATAATGATAAAGGGGTCAATTCATCAAGAAGATAAAACAATTGTAAATATATATATGCATCTCAATATATTATGCAAATACAAACAGAGCTGAAGAGAGTAATAGACAACATTACAGTAATAGTAAGGGACTTCAGTACCTCATTTTTAACAATGGATACATTATTTATACAGAAAATAGATATGGAAACATTGTTCTCTTGAGATATACTTTAGACCAAATGGACCTAATAGGCATATACAGAACATGCCATCCAATGGCAGTAGAATACACATTCTTCTCAAGTGCACATGAAGCCTTCTCTAGGATAGAATATATGTTAGGTAACAAAACAAGTCTCAATATATTTTAAAAGATTGAAATCATATCAAGCATGTTTTTCAACTACAATGGTATGAAACTAGAAATCAATAACAAGAAAAAGACTGAAAAATTAAAAAATAAGTGGAAATTAAACAACACACTCCTGAAAAATCATTGGGTCACAGACAAAACCAAAAGAGAAAAAAAATGTCTTACAACAAATGAAAATGGAAACACAACATACCAAAACTTATGAAATGCAGAAAAACTAGCTAAGAGGGAAGTTTATATTGATGAATGCCTATATTTAAAAATAACAGTAATAATCTCAAACAACCTAACTATACCTCAAGGGATTAGGAGAAGAACAAAGTGTGCCCAAAGTTAGGATAAGAAAGGAAATAACAAAGATCAAAGCACAAATAGAGAATACAGTAGAAAAGATCAGTGAAACTAAGAGTTGGGTTTTGAATAAACAAAATAGAAAAAACTTTAGCTAGACTTGTAAAGAAAAAAAACAAAATAAAATTATAAATGAAAGATGAGACATTACAACTGGTATCACAGAAATACAAAGGATCATGAGAACACCATGAAGAATTTTATACCAACAAATTGGACAACCTAGAAGAAATGGATAAATTCCTAGAAAAATACAACCTAACAAGTCTGCTTCAGGAAGAAATAGAAAATCTGAACAGACCAACAATGAGACTGAATCAGTAATAAAAAAACCTCCCAACTAAAAAGGACACAAGACCACATAGTTTTACAGGTGAAATACACCAAAACTTTGAATTAATGCCAATTTTCCTCAAACTCTTCCAAAAAACTGAAGTGGAAAGAACACTCCCAAACTCATTTTATGAGGCCAGCATTACTCTGATACCAAAGCCAGACAATACTGTAAACAAAAAGACAACTATAAATCAATAACCCTAATGAACATAGATGCAGAAATTCTTAACAAAATGCAAGTAAACCAAATTCAACCACACATTAAAAGGACTATAGACAATGATCAAGTGGGATTTATCCCCAGGATGCAAGGATAATTCAACATAAGCAAATCAATAACTGTGACACACCACATTAATAGAATTAAAGACAAACTCATCTGATTATTTCAGTACATGTAAAAAAAAAAAGAAGAAGAAAAGAAAACATTTGATAAAACTCAACATCATTCATGATAAAGATTCTTGATGAAATGATTTTAGAGGGTATGGACCTCAACATAAAGAAGATCATATATGATAAACCCATAGCTAACATTATACTCAACAGTAAAAGTTTGAAAGCTTTCCCTCTAAGATCAAGAACAAGACAGGACTGCCAACTGCCATCACTTCTATTCAATATAGTATTGGAAATCCTAGCCAGAGCAATTAGGCAGGAAAAAAAAAGAGGGGGACATTCAAATTGGAAAGAAATAAGCAAAACTCACTTTTTGTCGGTGACATGATATTATATTAAGAAAACCCTAAGGACTCCATAAAAAAAACAAAACCTGTTAGAACCAATTAACAAATTCAGTAAAATTACAGGATAAAAAATCAATACACAGAAATTTGTCACATTTATATACATTAATAACGAACTCTCCAAAAGAGAAATTAAGAAAGTAATCCCATTTACGATTGCATCAAAAATAACTAAAAATAAATTTAACCAAGGAAGTGAAAGACCTGTACACTGAAAACTATAAGACATTATGAAACACATTGAAGATGACACAAGGAAATGAAAAAAAAATCCCATACATTCATGGATTGGAAGAGTTAACATTGTTATAATGCTGATACTACCAAAAGACATCTACAGATTGAATGCAATTCCTATCAAAATTCCAATGGCATTTTTCACAGAAATAGAACAAAAAATCATCCTAAATTTTTTTTATTATGTTCAATTAGTCAACATATAATACATCATTAGTTTTTTTTTTTATGTTAATCACTGCCATTTGGGACAAAACTGGTGGACCTTGAGAGCATTATGCTAAGAGAAAAAAGTTACACTGAGAAGACAAATACTGTATGATATCACATATGTGTGGACTCTAAAAACATCAAACTCAGAAACAGAGAATAAAATGGTGGTGGCCAGGGGCTGAGGGAGAAATAGGAAGATGTAGGTCAAAAGGTACAAAGTTTCAGTTATGTGATAAATAAGTTCTGCGGGTTTAAGGTACAGTATGGTATCTATAGTTAACAATACTGTGTTGTATACTCGAATGTTGCTATGAGAGATCTTTAATTTTCTCACTATAAATAGGTGAGGTGAAAGATATGTTAACTAACCTTATTACGGTAAACATTTCTCAATATATAGACACATCAAATCATCATACTGTATACCTTAAACTTACACAATGTGGTATGTCAGTTATATCTCAAGAAAGTTGGTAAAAAAAGGTAGGTAGGAGAAAAAGAATACATCATGGCATCATGGTACATTCATAGGATTCCCTGTGTAAAAAGCTGCTGATGGTTAAGTGAGATAAAAACTAGGAATATATGAATATGATTCTCACCAGAGCTGCTTTGTTGTTACAGTGGGGATAAAAGTCTCACTGAAGAGGTTTCCAAAAATAGTAATGGAATAGACAGTAAATTTTGTTGTAAGGTGATCAGAGAAGTGAGGTAATATCTATAGGGGATATGGAATCTAAAAGATATTTTTTCTATTTATTAAATGTATTATATTCCTGTTTCAAAATCAAAATAATATTAAAGGTACATATTGTGAGGTATTTCTGCCATGAATACTGTTTTAAAAGTTTGTTTTATATTCCTCAATTTCTATCAAATGTGAATATAAATTCTCAGTTATCCTATTCCTTTTTCATACCCATTAGGTAAGTAAAATAAATACTTTTTTGATTTAGCAGTATATAAAGAAAGTATTATATCAGCCTTTCTCATTCTTTTTTACAGCTATATTGTATCCTATGTACCATGTCTTCCTCCTTGAAACATGCATTTATTTTCTTCCAAGAAACTCTAGTACCCAAGATTAACCCTCTGTTCTCTTAGATTCTCTATTCTTTCTTTCTTGATGGTCTCTTTTTGGATTCCTGGCTTTACGTACAATCTATAAACCAGAGGCTTTCAAATTTGCATCTTAGGTCTGGACGTATGTGCTGAACTTCAAATTACTGCATCCATCTGTCTACTCACTATATTTACTTACATAACTAACATGCACTTTGATTTTGATGCTTTAAAAACAAAAATTCCTGATCTCCATCACACTTGTGAGCAAAAAGCTCCTCCCACAGAATTACATATTGTGATGATTAATTTTATGGGTCAGCTTGACAGGGCTAAAAGATGCCCAGATAGCTGATAGAACATTATTTATAGGTGTGTCTGTGAAAGTGTTTCTGGAAGAAATTAGCATTTGAATCAGTAGACTGAGTAAAGATCTGCTCTCACCATGTGAGCAGACATCATCCAATCCATTGAAGGCTGGGGAAGAACAAAAAAGTAAAAGGAGAGCAAATTCCCTCTTTTTGACCTCAATATCCAATTTTCTTGCCTTTGGACACATAGCTGCAGTTCTTGGGCCTTTGGACTTTGGAACTTATACCAGTGGCTCCCTGGTTTCAGGCTTTGGACTGATTACACTACTGGCTTTCCAGCTTCTTTAGCTCGCAAATGGCAGGTTGTGGGTGATGGATGGATGGACGGATGGATTGAAGGATGGAAGGAAGTAAAGAGAGGGAGAGAGAGAAAGAGAGAGAGAGAAAGGGAGGGAGGGAAGAGAGAGAAACAAGAAAAGAAAAAAAAGAAAAGAAAATGTTTCTCTGAAGAGTCCTGACTAATGTGCCCATCTCATTAAGCTACAATTCCATTTTTCCCGTTGTTCAGGTCACAAACCTTGCTTGGTATTACTCTAATTGCTCTTTTTACCCATATTCCAAGCCCAGTTTCTCAGCAAATCCTGTGATCTTGATGTTAAAATACATCCAGGATAAAAAAAAAAATTATAATCACCTCCTTCCTTGCTCTTTGATTATCTATTCTCTATTATCTATTTCATTTAGCAGAGTGGTTCTTTTGGAGTACAAGACAAATCATACCACTCCCGTGCTCAAAACTCTCCGAGCACCCCACATCACTCAAAGTAAATGCTGACTTCATTACAACGGTGAGCATAGTCCTACACAAACTGAACCCCTTTCTTTCAATCTCTTCTCCAAGTACTCTCATCTTTAGCCCCACCTGCCCACTGCTGTCCTTCAAGTCATTCATATGAGTTGCTCCCACACCTTTCTATGTTTTGTAGAGCTCTCACATTTTTAGTTACCATGGTATTTAAAATGGGCTTTTTAAGAATTCCTTCCCTGTTTTATTTTTTAACATAGTATTTATCATCTGTAGAACCCATTATGTATATGTATATAAGTAACCCATTACCTATTTGCTTCATCTCTATACAGGCAAGTTTTTGGTGTGTTTTGTTCACTGTTATATTGCCAGTGCTTAGAACATAGTGGGGTCTCAATAAGTATTTGGTGGCTAAATGATTGGTAGATAAGCCTTAAGCTTTTGGTGATTTTTCTTGTGTTGCTTAGTTCATGTGAGGAAGAAATGAACCATTTCAACATAAAATCTCTGGTGAGCAGAGAGTGGACCATTTTTACCTCATCCGCAATGATAGAAGAGGAAGCAAATATGTTTGAGAGTGAAATACACAGCTACCATCCACAAAAAAACTCTTTGAGTAATGGGAATACTCTTCAAGGGCTCTCCACCCGAGGTTTTCTCTACTCTCCACTGAAGACAAAGTATTTCATAACACACCTCCTACCTGAGCTGAAGCAGACTATGCTAGTATGTGTTGTTTATGAGATTTAGGAACATTTTGTTCCAAAATGCACATTGTACTGTGTATTTATGGATCTCTGAGCACCTAGGAACAACAAGGTTGAGAAAAATACATCACAATTTATTTTAATCCATGTGGCCATATGTTAATCATAGAAAAAAAAGTTTAATGCTATTTTAAATTGAAAAATAAGTATTAAGACTAAAAGCAAATCAAAGAAATTGGGGAGGGGAACTGCTTTAACTAAATCTCCAATTTTCTTAGAATAATAAAAATATATTGGACTGATACGTCTGGTCTCAGTAATACTTTCTTGTTTTAACTTCTTCATTCTACTACAATCATATGGCAATGATGCATGAAATATTTATGAACAAAGGTAAAGCAGGGCTCCAAAACAAGATAAACAAATGGATTAGAAACAGAAAACAAGGAGAGGGAGACGAACCATGAGAGACGATGGACTCTGAAAAACAAACTGAGGGTTCTAGAGGGGAGGGGGGGTGGGAGGATGGCTTAGCCTGGTGATGGGAATTAAAGAGGGCACGTTCTGCATGGAGCACTGGGTGTTATGCACAAACAATGAATCATGGATCACTACATCAAAAACTAATGATGTAATGTATGGTGATTAACATAACAATAAAAAAAGGATTTACACCGCCCAGGAAGGAGCCCTCCACCCTTTCCCATATGATAGACAGGTGACAAAAATTGGAATGGATGACAGGTGCAGGAGTGTTAATCAGATTGAAACAGCCCACCAACAAGCCCATAAAAAGCCCTAGACTTAGAAACCCCGGCGGCAACCCCTTTGGGTCCCCTCCCTCCTTGGGAGCTTGTGCTATCACTTTGCTATCGTTCAATAAACCTTGCTTCTCTGCCCAAAAAACAAAACAAAACAGAAAACAAGAGAATAATGAGAATCATGGGCTTCTCTGGGCCTGCCACAGACAGTGGTGTCTGGAGTTCAGCTCCTGTGTAAAAGTAACAGGGACTAAAATGTCCCTGTGTGAGAGGGGACACATGAAATAATTCTTATGGAATGATCTGAAATAGATTTTAAAATATATATCGGTGTATATTTATGATGCTGAAATGTATATAAATAAGTAAATTTTATTAATATATTAAAATAAACCACTAACCCTAACGTGAAAAAAATGAAACAAGAAGAGGTACGTATTGTAGGAGAGCAAAATTTGCCACCCCAAAGTATGTCTCTTTGGCATGTAGATTCTTTTAGACTGATTCTTTTAAAATATTTTATTTATTTATTTATTTGACAGAGAGAGAGCAGGAGAGCACAAGTGGTGGGAGCGGCAGAATGAGAGGGAGAAGCAGGCCCCCTGCCAAGCAGGGAACCTGATGCAGGGCTCGATCCCAGGACCCTTGATCCCAGGACTCTGGGATCATGACCTGAGCCGAAGGCAGTTGCTTCACCAACTGAGCCACCCAGGCACCCCTTATCTCTACATCTGATGAGATAATAGTATAAGATATTCTGTTAGGATTGCAAGAATTCATCTTTTAAAAGAAATTCCATTTAATGCCCTATTTCATCTTACTGAGATGAATTTGAATTCTGAATATCTTCTGAGCAGCATCAAATGAGAACTACCATATAATCATCTTTGCATTTGTATTACTAGTTATTACTAGTTTGCTAGTTTGTGTTAGTGATAACACAATGTGTATCACGTGCATTGTTTTCATTGTCTTTAGTGTTTTTTTTCATTAGAGCTCAATTATACAAACAATGGCATACATTTACTTTGCTAGCAAAGTTCTAAGTGAATAGTATTTAAAAATTAAAAGAATGCCAAACGGCAGATTATGAAAGACAACCATATTATGGAGTAATTTACTTGAAGACACCACTCCATAGCTTTTTGATAAGTACATTTAACTCTTTAATGAATTGTGTTTATTGAGATGCGCATAAATGGTTGTTTTGGGGGAGGAGTGCCTCAGGGGTGTTTTAAAATGCTTTCCATCAAAATAAAGAGTAATTAAATTTCTGTATTACAAAGACAGGAATTAAATATTTTATAAGGTAGAAATGATTTTAAAGAATATAGTCAGGTATGCATGAGCCATTGAACACAAACACAAAAATTAGGTTTCAGATTTCAAATATCATGTAATCTTCTTTAACCAAATGCAAATTAGTTAGGAACTGTTCATGAAAAGCAAGCCCCTATTTCCCAAATAGCAAACAAACACATTTTAGACACCTGAAGTGAAACATAGTACAAATTACTAGATCTGTATAATTGAAATAGAGTACCAAATGAAAATGTATATCATGTAGCTAAAACAATACTTAAAAATGTATACCTTTAAATCACTGTTACTAAAACAGGATTGAAAATAGACACTTTTGAATCTGTTGAAACTTAAAAGAAAAGCTGAAGAACACAGAATCAAGGTTATATTTAAGACCTAATAGCTGAAATTGATAAGAGAGAAAGCAAAGGAACAAAAGAGAAGATCAACAAAATTAGAAATACATTCTTTTAAAGTAGTCTAATAAAATATAAAAACCTTTAACAGGAATGCTTTACAAATGAGAGAGCGAAAGGAAGGAAAAGGCACAAAATCAGGAAAAAAAAAAAGGAAAAGTTTAACTGGCAGGTATGTTAGAGCTGTGCATAGCAGAGAGCTGATTATGAGCCAATTCCATGTTCGCTGATGCCCTACTGAGAGCTTGAAATCTATCATGGTATTCACACCAAAAATTGACAAATGCTACAAACTGGTATTATATTTGGAGAGGTAGTTTACTAGGATCATGAGCTAGTGCAGAATCTTTAAAAAAATCATTAATGAATAACTTATCCATAATTTTGAAAAACTTATTATAAAAATTTAAAAGGCTAAATTGTTTTCTAGAAAATTATAAATAATGAAAACCTATATGACCAAGGAAGCATTGCAAAACTGAGTATGTATAGAAGTATCCCACCACAGCAGATCCTAAACCTGCAGTTATTGTCAACTTTTACTAACATTTCAAAAAATAGAAGAAAGTGAGCTGCTCAACTAATTGCATGTAGCTTATATAATCTTGATTCAGACCAATATCTGCTAGGAACCCAGATCACTAAAGCTAAAGAAATAATAGCAAATTAAATTTAGTAGCATTGTAAAAAAAAATATATATATATATATACACACACACACACACACACACATATACACATACATAGAGAGAGAGAGAATAAGGGATTATCTCAGCAATGGAAAGATTGTTTAAAATCAGAAACTCTACTGTGAAACATACCACTTTAGCTGATAAAGAGGGCGAGACGTGATCATTTCAATAGATGCAGAATAAGCATTCAATAGAGTTCAACACTTTTTTTTTTTTTAAAGATTTTATTTATTTATTTGAGAGAGAGAGAATGAGAGACAGAGAGCATGAGAGGGAAGAGGGCAGAGGGAGAAGCAGACCCCCTGCTGAGCAGGGAGCCCGATGCGGGACTCGATCCCGGGACTCCAGGATCATGACCTGAGCCGAAGGCAGTCGCTTAACCAACTGAGCCACCCAGGCGCCCTAGAGTTCAACACTTTTTATGAAGAAAAGTAACACTTAAATATAGATAATTTTTTTAACCTGACAAAGGATATCTATGAGAAAACTAGGACAAATATATTGAGTACATTTAGAAACATTTTAGAAACATCCCCTGAAATTTAACAAAAAGACAAGGATGGCTTCTATTGTTACTTCTCAACATTGTACTGAAGCATCCAGCCCAAGAAAACAAAACAAAAAGAATTGGCACAGGAATTATACAGGAAGAGATCTATGAACTTAGATTAATATAGAAACATCATAGAGTGGTCTGTAAGGCTCTATGTGACTTGACCCTACTTACCTCTCCAAGTTCCTTTCCTAACCCTCCCTATCCTGCTCTGCCTTCTGGCTACATTTGCTTATTATTAAGTTTTTATTTAGGATCTTTAAGCTGACTGGTTTTATCCCCCCTCTTTTTCTAGAATGTTTTCCCCAGCTCTATTCATGACTGGCTCCCCAAGTCTTTAGTCCCAGCTTTCTTATACACCTGCTCATTTCACTTTTTGTACTTGTCACGTTTTGTAATTAGTGACTTATCTGTACATTCATTTATTGATTGCCTTCCCTATTAAGTTGTCAGCTTGGTAAAGGTATAAAAAAGTTTTTTTTTTTCTTGTTTACTATCTCAAGAGCTCAGCACAGTGCATGGCACAAAATATGCTGCACTATCAGTGTTTGCCAAGGGAATGAATGAATAAATCAACAAATATCTGTATGTCCATACTGCATGGTCTTCATACTATATATCATCTTCTTTCCTGGATATTTTGAGACACAGTATCAAACTTCTCTGCTTGCCACTTTTATAGAAATGCAGATTAATCTTGCTTGGGACAGCTCATTTGTTTTTCAGACTGAGTATGGTGTCATTATTTGGACATAATTTCTCTTCATTACAATCAAAGTCATGATGCCATTACAGTTCACTGAAAGTATGAAGTTAAACCTAGGGCACCTGGGCTGCATCTGGGATATTCAGAGATCATTTCCTATCAGTTGAGAAACATCTTTAGATAGCAACTCCCTGTTAGCTCCATGTACTGACTACATCCTAGTGAGAAGAGTAGAAAGGACACATAAGTACCTTATGTATGGATATAAATGATCTAGACCTGCCTCCTGTATGTATGTATTATTTAATTAAACTCAGATGTATCTTAGGGTGGCTGGGGTGGCTCAATCAGTCGAAGATCCAACTCTTGGCTTCAGCTCAGGTCATGATTTCATGGGTCTTGGGATTGAGTGCTTTATGCTCAATGGGGAGTTTGCTTGAAGATTCTCTCTCTCTGTCCCTCCCCTGACTCATGCACACTTTCCCTCTCTCTCTCTAAAATAAATAAATCTTTAAACTAGGATGTATCTTATCACTTATCTATATATTTCTCACTATTATATAATAAATATTATAGGAAAAGATTATATATAATATAAAATATGTAATATAGTTATATAATATATAAACATAATGTATATTATATACAATACATAGGTAATATATTACATACAATATGCATTATAATTATTGCATATAAATACATTATATTATTGTATAAAATTACATATAATTATATGTAATACATATGTTACTCCCTTTTCAAGCAAAATAGTTTTCCTTGAACAGTTATTAAAATAATGGTTCCTTAAAATTAAGAAGATAAAGTAACCAAGTTAGAGTTAAATGTTCATTAAATAAACTGGCCACTAGGATCTGTAGAACTTAGATATCCTCAATAAGATGCCCCTCTCCATTGACCCTTTGATAAAAGTGGCAAATCATTAATACTTGTAAATCAATCATGCCACTTAGTGCTAATGAATTAAGAACCACTTTGTGAAGACTGTCCGATTCCCGGCTAATGAAGTGACAGCTGACTTGACCAGGCCTGCTGAGGATGGCATCATCAAATAGTAACTGAATCTGAAGATTTTTCTGTCATCTTTAATAAGAACCAGCAGCAATGAATTTGGGGCAAATATAAGGGGAATCTACATGATGAGATGCTTTATCCCATTGTGCTTATTTTTTCTACCACTCTGGAATTCTAAGTATAAAAAGATCAAGGCCTTCCTTCTGCTTTCTCACATTTGAAGAAGCAGAGATATCAGGGGCCACAGGGGGTAACTGGATGGGAGACTGAGGGATCAGATAAGATGAGTCTGAGATGTTTAGAATTGCCCAGAGGCAGCTTGATTACACCTCTGGCTACCAGGGCCATAAGAAAGAGTGGGTGTCAACGGACTTCCTCTTCATTTTGCAGGTACTTAGGAGCTGATGTGGAACATGTTGGGAAACCACTGTAGGCTCAAGAAATCTGGTCAAAGAGAGATGACCACAGGGAAGAGAGGTGAGCTCTGGTTTCAGGTTACCCTCTATTTATGGCATGATTCATACAATCTGCAGTCATCTCAGAGAAACCTAGATTTGCATCAAGAAAGTCATAGCAAGATTGATGAAAAAACCATTTAAAATGAACTATTAGAATTAGTTCATGGTTTAGCAAAATTTGTCTTGAGTATCGTCAGTGTCTGTTCCTTCATTCCTACATGCAATCTGAGTATGCCCCCTGATTTGGCTACTATGGCCTGATTGATGATGGTCTTATATCAGTGTGTACCGCACACACACACTCTCACATATATGTACCTAGTCCCCTGGTTTGGTTTTATAGTAATCAGTATAATAACCTGAACACAGAAATGGGTGGTACTAGGTACTGGGATGGGGCCTTGTCTGCCCTCTACTCTGTGGAAGAGCCATTGCAAATCCAGACACCCTGGCTTTCCAAATTAGACCCTCTTCCCTCCAGGCAAACAATCCCCTTCCGTTTGGGTGCTGGGGTCTGGTTGTGTCATGTACCACTTTTTAACTTCTCTAACTGTGTTAAAATGAGAACAAATCATCAGGTTAAAAGGTGGGGAGGGGCTGGTACCAAATGGATAAAATTTCTTCCATCCATGAAATTCTAGGATTCTGTAAAATCCCCTAGTGTCATGTGGAGACAGGCTCACTGGCCATTCTGGTTGTATTGTACCCCTCAACAAGTCACGTGAATGATTAGGATCGATCTGACCCCTCATAGATAAAATACTTAAGGGGCAAAAGGTGAATTTTTTCTGACCTACAAAAGGGGAAAAACACTTGTTTCAGAACCTATGGAAAGAAATAAAGCATAATGATCAGGATATCACTGAAGACAGAGTATGGGGATTTGAATGTTTGGGCTTTGGATTCAAAACAGAACCACTTTTTTAAATAATTTTTTTATCATGTTAGTCACCATACAGTACATCATTAGTTTTTGATGTAGTGTTCCATGATTCACTGCAGAACAGAACCACTTGGGATTAAGATCATACCTTTGTTGCTAGTCACCTCTGGCAAGACATTTAATTTCTGAGCCTTAATTCTTATTTTCCCCTTTGTAAAATGGAAATAACAGACCTAGGTTATAGGATTCATTGTAAAATGAAATAAGATAAATCATATAATCACTCAGTACAGTGTCTAACATTTCATAAGTACTCACTTAAGGTTAGTGGCCATTATCATATAATTTATTCATTTCTAGTTATTTACCTCTCCCATCTTCATTTTTACTCAGGTTCTCTGGATTTAATAACCTAATTATGTTAAGGCTCTTCATCTCACATGAGCTAACAAAACAAGCTCTAATTCATTTCCTTCCCATGGAACATTGAGTCTTCGCTTCCTCCTACATGAAAGTAGCAAACTGAAAAAACAATTCCTAATACTATGCATTACATGTGTAGAAAACCAGAGTGAGAAAAAAATAATCAGATCATCTTTAAATTGAACACTCTGGGTTACTGGTTTTGGGTGTGTAACTCAGTCAGTAATTGACATTCCTGAAGCATTTCCAAACAAATCCAAGGTATGACCGTTTTTGCATTTCCTCTGTGCTATATTCAGTCATTCACTCAACCATTTGACTATATAGTGCAATCAAATAATTTTGACACTATAAGGGAATTTAGAAATGATGTATTACAATGCCTTTTTCAAGAAATAGGTTAACCAAGGAGGTTAAGTGCCCTGTTTTTAATTCCATAGAGAGTAGAAAATAAAGCGAAACAAAGGATCTGTGAGGGCAGTGTGGAAAATATAATGATAGGTAGGAACATCCTTTTAGTCTTTAGGATCTTAAAGGTTAGTAGAGAAATGAGATGTGTGCACAGATAACTGTAATGCAAGATAGAAAGCTGTTGAGTGCTATAGCAATTTTAATAGGGTAAGATATTACTTCCAGCTAGAAGAAATGGTTGAAGTAGAATATCCACATGGGGTGCCTGGGTGGCTCAGTCACTTAAGTGTCTGCCTTCAGCTCAGGTCATGATCTCACGGTCCTGGGATCAAGCCCCACATTGGGCTCCATGCTCAGCAGGAAGCCTGCTTCTCCTTCTGCCTCTGCAGCTCCCCCTGCTTGTGCTCTATCTCTCTCTCACACACTCTCTCTCTCTCTCTCAAATAAATAAATAAAATCTTAAAAAAATATCTCACATCTGTGCATCCTGGCATCCATTCCCTTTTCTTCCATTAGTGACCGCCCTCTTTTCCTTTCAGGAGTCAAACTCCATTACTCTCAGTTCCTATAGCACAGGTGGAACTAACCCCAGTCCCAAGAATAAGGTCCGGGTATGACCTTGCCCAGTTGATTAGAGTACCACATTCCCTAGCCATTTCCATTACCTCAGAGATGGGTACATGATCCAGTGGCAGTCTTGAGAGCTCTACCCAGGACTTTTTAAAAAATATATATTAGTAAATAGGTTTTCTCATTTTAGTAGAGTTGTTAAGTTAGTAGAATATATTCTTGGAGCTATTGGAAGCCATTATAGCTACCTCAAAAGAAAACCTTGATCAAAAATCTATTCAGTACAAAAGAAATCAGAGTCAAGAGGTAGAAACATATAGATTCCTGATGGCATAATTTGAGTGGTTAGATCCAGCTGTATCTTAAGTGAATGCAAAGTCTGGTCTTTGCAGTACTATAACTATGTAAGTTCCCCCATTTTGAGGTGGATTTGCAACTCAGAGCAGAGATACCTTAATTTGGCCTTTGTGGGTTGCAGATATTCAACTTGTGTGTGCATTAGAAAGAATTAGAAGCTGGTGCTCTAGGTAGAGGGTAGAGATTGGAAAAGTATAGATTTATCCGGGAGATACAAAGCAGACTGTGTGGATGCAATTAGACTGAGTGAAGAAATACCATGGGAGGATGAGTTTGGAAATGTGAGATAGGAATAGATTTTGGAAAGCCTTCAATCCTACACCAGAGGGTCTGAACTTAGAAGAGACACAGGAGACACCGAAGACTTTAAAGAGGCACCTGGCACAAGCAGAGATGTGCTTTAGAAAGAGTAGGCAGGACACTGTATCCAGGGTTAATTTATAGGGAAAAGATTTTCTCCCTTTGGTAGAGAAGACCACATGATAGACATGTTATTAACGTTCTTGTGAAGCCTCTCCTTTTTCAGAAGCAGCACCATACTTCTATTTCCTGTTCGACAAAAATTTGCGTTCCGTGAGTTGATTCGTTCCGCTGATGTTTTCAGTTGCTTAAATGTCACTCTTGGTTCCTGGGAAATTCCGGAGGTGTCATTTCACATTCAGACACATACATTCCCTTTCAGTGATTATTTATAACATCTAATCTCTCCACCTTGAAATTGTCTTCAACTCAAAATTCCTCAAGTCCATCACCATTAGTTTAGAATAGGAAGAAAACTTTTACCTGTCAAAAGCATGGCTACAATTGAGAATTGGTTTTTAATAATATCTTACATTCTTATGAATTCTTTTTAATCTTTTTCATGGTGCCTTAACAACAATTCTCTCTTGTGATTATCCGAATGTCCTGTCACATAACTAGGAAAGTTTTTATCTTGCTTTGACTAATTAGGTGACTATAGCCAAAGATGCCAAGTTAAGTGCTTACAGACAGAAGACACGCGAAATATAGAGCCAGGGTTTTAACTCCAAACTTCAGACCCTACCCCCAGAAGTCTTTCCAGGATTCCAAAATAATTTTCCTAAAAAAATTATGTAGTTTAAAGAAGACTGCAACATCTATCTAAAGAATACATTCATTTAAGGACATTTATATATTTGGGAATAAAATGAAATGACAGATTTTGTGACTGCAAACCTTTTATCCTAAAAGTTTGCTAGTGATTCCTGAGGGTTAAGACTAACATAACCAAGTACTTATATTAAATACAGAAAGGCAGCTCATACTAGGGTCACTGGTTTGACAATGACCTAAGAAAGAAGGTCTGATCAGTCTCTCTGTGATAGAAAAATCTTGCTAGCTGGCTTTTATGTATGTATGTATGTATGTATGTATGTATGTATTGTTTATCAGAGGAAGAGAGAGCAGACAGAGCGAGTGTGCACACAAGCAGGGGGAGCAGCAGGCAGAGGGAGAGGCAGTCTCCCCGCTGAGCAAGAAGCCCAATGTGGGACTCCATCCCAGGACCCTGGGATCATGACCTGAGCCAAAGGCAGACACTTAACCAACTGAGCCACCCAGGTGTCCCAAATCTTGCTTCTTTTTAACAGATGCCTCAAAACATGCCTTTTAAAACAATGACTCAAACTTCAACAGGCATTAGAACCATCCAGGTTGCTTATGAAAAATGTAGATTACTCAGGCCTATCTTCAAAAATTTTGATTCAGTGGGTGTGGGTAGAGCCCCTAATCTGTATGTAGTGCATAAACCAACTTTGAGAACACAGAGACCCTTTGGCTATGTTACCCGAGCAGGTTCTGAAGGTCTATCATTGTAGCCAGAGTCATACAGGAACCCTGTGAAGAGCTCTTCTGACCCAGATATAAATAATAGTGTGCTAAGAATTAAACAATGAAAGCCAGGTTGGATTAGAGGTATGGGAAGTCACCTTAAGGAGTCCTTACTGACAACCAGACGTGACACTAGTAGCAATAAACCTAAAGGAGTAATGTATCAAGAAGAGATCAACCACAGAAGCATGGGAAAATAGTGACCCAGGGGCAAAGACTAGCAGCACTCTGTGGGAAAATTAGGTCTTTGGCTCATTCATGGGAGCACCCAGTGCCCATGGCAGGTTTATTCCTAATATGGAGATTAGCTGTACAAAGCTCTGCTAAACTATACCATTTCACATTTGAAATCAAGTAAGTAACTTTAACTTTTTCCAGTTCATGCTTTCCAATAAAACTTTTGATTACTTTTGGGTTTCCCATGTAGCTTTTTTATAGGAAGAAGGCTAGACAAGCTAGACAAACTAATACTGATATTCTAGTTCATATGACGTTTAAAAAATTTACAATGAGAAATACCATAGGCTTTCTGGAGTCTATCAGTTTCTATGATCTTAATTAATAAAAACAGTACTTCTGAAAGCTGGGTCTAAACTGTTTACTAACAAAAATAAGTCTTCTGAACTTGCAGGGCCAAATCCTCTGGTTGACCAGCTGGCCTTCCTTTAGAACACTGCTTCTCAACCCTTTCTTCATTATCGTTCCCCTAGGAGTCTTTCAGAGGTTTCTTTTTCCCTAATTGCTGCCCCATGAAATTTTAATATCACAGATATATTGTGTGTATGTATATAATATCTATGTTTATAATTATATACTGTATATATATTTGTACTTTATACCTAAAGAGTAAAATCTTGCTTCTCCAAGAATCACTATTTGCCCCCTTGATGTCAGTGTTACCCCTACTGAGAAAAATTCCAAACTTGCTCTCTTTTAAACTTGAACTTTATACATTTTTTCCAAAAATTTCAGCATGCTTTCATTTATATGCACAATTATTTTAGGGGATACTCTTACACTGATGCTCTAAAAACAACCATGAAATTCTATTCATTTTCTTTGTGCAGAATAAGTTGTCTTCTCTATTTAAAAATGTGAACTTGCATATATTGGCTTGTTATTTAGCCAAATCAACTGATCTGATTTAGCTTGGCCTTGGTCTCTCTTGCTTAAAATCAGTGGCCAAATGACAAGAACCTATATATCTTGTTGCTTGTTTTCACCGTTACTAAAACTACACAGAAGTCTTTCTGAACTTCCTGACTTTATTTTGCTATGCTCATTATTGTTAAATCTCTCCTTGTCCATTTTTCCAGGACAAGAGTCTACTGATTTCATCTTTATACTCAAATACAATGTGGTTATTCCTTTCTCTGTATTTTTGTTTCTGCTCCTCTTCTTGCCTGAAATGTTATCCTTCTTTCTGACCATCCATATTCAACACATTTCTTTCATAAAGCATTCCCAGCCCACTGTGACCTCTTCCCTCCTCAAGCAGCATTTCCTATCTCTAGAACTTATTTGGTATGTATTCATGTACTCCCTGTGGGCCTAGAATACAGCCCACAAACACATGCTCCAAAATTAGGGTGGAGGCCCTTTCCACTACTTTACCTATGGCAGACATCAATAGTCACCTCAATCCCATTGAACAAAAAGAGAAGCTCAAGAGAGACACTTCTAATGGTGCCAAGTTAATATACAAATAGAAGCTAATTGTTTCCTGGGTTTTGTTGTTATCTTTATGGACTCAGAGCCCCCAACACAATCTTCTGCATGCAGGTTGTGCTCAGAAATAACTATTTCTTTGGTAAACAAAAAGATGAATGCCTCTATTTAATGTGGATATCTCTAAGAATGCCACAGCCCACATCCCAGAGCCCAGTGGAAACCTAATGAAAAGGTCAGAGGGAAAATGAAGACAATAGGTGGGAGATAAATATTAATCACATCTGGGTGACATTTGGCTAGGCTCTTACTGTCTCTGGATTTGTATTTAACTGAAGAGTAATTTATTCCAGGACCAAATTCTTAAGTTGTCCTATATCTGAATTCTTAGAATAATTATTTCCTATAGCTCCCTTGGACATGGAAATGCTTGCCAAGAGAATAGAAGATTTAGGTGAGCCCCCGTATCTGCTTTTGTATATGTGAAAAGATGATTGGGCTTTCAGCTCAATGTAAAGAAGAAATTTTTCACTGTAAATTCTGGTCAAGGTCAAACCACACTTCCTTTGGAGATGAGTTCCCTATCAGCATAGGGGTTGAAGAATATACCTGGCAGCTTAGAAAGGAATCATTAGAAGGAATTCAAACATCAGAAGATGGCATGGGGAGAATGGATTACCACTGCATTTTTCTCCAGCCACAAAAGACCATCATTCAGACGGTTCATTCCAGGACTGCCTGGATAATTCACTGAGCATGTCATACTCAAGCAGGACAGGCCATCCCCCAAAAGGTGCAATTCCCTTACCTTCATGAGGATACAAGCTACACTCTCAAACCTCACTACTTCCTCTGCTCAGTGACAATAAAACAAAGAATTCATCACATTGGAGAAAAGTAGCTTTTTTAAAATTACTGTTATTACTGCTACTGCAAAAAAGTGTTAATTTCCACCCTTGTCCTACTCACACAATTACCAAGATGCTTTTCCCAGGTGTAGGGTAGTTGTTTTGATTACAAGCTGTTTGAACGTTACATTTCTTCCCAGACAGCAACTTTCTGCTGTAGGCAAATTGAGCTGTTTTCATATAAATACAGCCAATGCTTCAGCAATATTTTAATCACCAACTCTAATGGGTACTAGACTTCTTTTTTTTTTCCCCCTCACATCAAAATCCTCTGAATGACCTCCCCAAGTCAGGTAGAGCCAGATGAAAATCATTAAACCCAAAGGTGAAATGTTTCCTAAAATTCCTCTATTATAATACCCTCATATACATTCCACATTAATTCCAAGTAACCCCATGCCTTTTCTTATTGGAGAAAGTTCCACAAAAATAGCTGATATCTGAGGAGCACATACTGGGTGCTAGTTATAGTGCTTTCTATTCATTATTTAATCTTAGCCACACAAGTGATGAAATAGATATTATTATTCCCATTAATTAAATGAAGAGAGACTGAGGCTCTGAAAGATCAGATAGACGGCCCAAGAAGATATAGTTTATAGACAGTATAGCTAGGATTCCAACCTATGCCCCTCTGGTTCTAGAGCCTGAACTCTTCACAATATTATGCTTTAAACCAAGGATTCTTAAAATGTGGCTCTTGGATCAGCAGGAGCAGCATCACATGGGAACTTTTTTTAGAAATGCAAATTCTCAGACCTCAGCCCAGACCTAATGAATCAAACTCTGCCTTCCAGGTGACTTTGATGTACTTAAGAATCCCTATTCCAAAGAAATAATATGATTCTCTTCTGTGTCAAGTATTGTGCTAGGCATAATAGGAACTGTAAAAGAATGGGAAAGCTTGGTTTCTCCCTGGAAGAGTTTAACAAAGAAAAAGAAAAAGAGTAAAACTGTAAGAGTGAATAATATAGAGAAATACACATACTGAGTAATAAATATTTGTTCATTAATTGAAATAGATTCAAATTTTAGGCTGATTTTGTGGATTTTAATTTTCCATAACCTCCTTTGTTCCCTCCTACATATAGATTCAGGTTTGGGTAATATTTTATAATGTTTAACAAAAATACTTCACCTTCAGAAAAACTTGTATGTGTATTTCTCAGTCTCTCATAATGTATTTCTAATGTTTGGATGACATGAATAAGTGCCCCGCATCTTATGATTTTCAGAAGATTGTCCAGTAGAGGGAAACAGTTTTTCAAAAGTGCTAATTACAAGGAGCCAAGCTCTGTCTGCCATATACAGCCCGAACAGGCTTTGTTGCACAGTGGTAGAGGCCAAGATGGGGAAGAGCGTCCATGGGTTACACCAAGCTTCATTCTGCAATCTGTCCAAAGTCCTGCGTATGATTTTGGCTCTATTTCTCAAATGCTCTAGCATTATTATCAGCACTGTAAAATCATCATCTTAAAATATGACTTTTTTTAAAAGCATGGTTAGCATCCCGTAGGCTATCAAATATATGTCTAATTTAATTAGTGATTTTTTTTCCTTTTTTTAAAGATTTTATTTATTTATTTGAGACAGAGAGAATGAGAGAGAGAGAGCACATGAGAGGGGGGAGTGTCGGAGGCAGAAGCAGGCTCCCTGCCGAGCAGGGAGCCTGATGCGGGACTCGATCCCAGGACTCCAGGATCATGACCTGAGCCGAAGGCAGTCGCCCAACCAACTGAGCCACCCAGGCGCCCTAATTAGTGATTCTTAACAAGGGTAGCACCACCCCCAAGGTTGTGTTACCTTGGGACAACTTGTCACAACAGCTGACTGGTGAAACTAGTACTTATTGGGTGAGGTCAGAAATGTTAGAAATCCTGCAGTGCATCAGAATCATACTAATAACTGTCCTTCCTCCCATCCCCAAACTCTTGAACATTATGTCCCATCCTTAGGAAGTTCAAAAACAGTTTATATTCATGTGAGCCTAGAACCTAACTCCACTTTACATACTGAAAACAACAACAACAACAACAAAACAAAACAGGAGATTCAAGAAAAGCTTTTACCTTTCTCTTAACTACCTAAAAGAATTTAGATAGGGGGTCTGGCCCAGAAAAAAAGCTATTACCAGATAATCTTAAGACCTGTCTGTAGGGCAGGGCAAACATCTATTTACCAAACATCTACTTCTCTTTGTCCTGTAAATTATCGTCCTCCCTTTGGAATCTACAGGGCCCTATCCCATTCCTTAGCTCAGGATGGCTTTTAAGCCTCAACACCCTGACTTGCCATTGGGTCTCATATTTTTATGGGGCTCCCTTACACATGAAATTAAAAATTTGTTTTTCTTGTTTATCTGTTTTATGTCAATTATTAGACCAGCCAAAGACCATAGAAGGGTAAAAGGAAAAATTTTTCTGCCCCTACAATATGAAAAAATTATTATTTTTTTGCATGGCTTCCTGTACTGAATTTTCTAGGAATATAACTACATGATAAATCAAGGGCAAATTATATTTTGTTTTATTCAGGACTTTACCCCGGATCATTCATCATTTCAGTAAGCCATGCTGTTTTTATTGTTTTGCTTGCTAATATGACATACTTATATCAGTCTGCATTTGTATCTGTGATAGTCACTGTGATTCTAAATGTGTGTGTTAGTCCCAATTTCAAAACAGCAACTATAAGAAAAAGTGTTGATTATATTGAGTTAGATATTGTCTTGCTTGGCTCAAATCCAAACACATTCAGTCCAAGTAGATACGTGTTCTCGTATAATTGTATCCAGGTACTAAATAATATCAGTTTACTCTAAATTGATATTTTTATTTTCCTAGGCAAATGTGGATAAATATACGGCAACGTTTTGATATTTGTTTACTTTTTTCTCTGTCAGTCTTCCTAGATTATCAATGCCACAGGCCAGAGATCTGTTATATTTACCACTGTGGCCTTGATGCCTAGGACAGGGCATCTCATCTTTGGTGGGATCACTCCCTCCACCAACATTTGCTGAGTGCTGATTTGGGTCAGGCACAGCAGGGAATAGGACTATAAATGAGACAAGTGACCGACAAGCTAACAGATAAAGATACCCACAGAAGGCAGTAAAGTGCCAGGAGGAAAATACAAGTGCAAGAAGAGTAACCCAAGGGAGAGGTACTTTAGATAGTCCGCGGCAGGCCTCTCTGAGAAGGTAACTTTTATACTAAGTCTGAACCATGAGAAAGAGCAAGCCAGTGAAAGCCAGCAAGAACATCCTAGGTGGAAGGAACAGCAAATACAAAGACCTAAGGCAAACTAGGGCTTAGTCTGATCTCTGGACACAATATGTAATGTGTGGCTGTAGAGGGTTGTGAAGGGGAGAATTTGTCACCCCAAAATGTGCCTCCTTGGCATAAGGAGTATTTTAAGCTGATTATTTTTAAGAAACAGCAGGCGTAGGAGAAGTTCTGAAAACCAAGCAGAAGTTACCCTTTTGTAAGAGACCTTTACATTTATAAGGGAAATCTCTGTTTCTAAGAGGGTCTCCTTTGATGTACCAGGAAAAGGGAGATGATTAAACCCTAGAAGTTCATCAATGGAGAGAGCAGAGACGACATAAAACCTTAGCCTCGTTCACTGTGCTCTGCCTAATCACCTCCCAGGTCTGGCCCCCTACCTCCCACACTTTGCCTTTAGCTAGAGATGTATTTAAGGTGGTAACTGAGGGCATTTTGGGGGAGTTACTTAGTTTTCCTGGGTATCTCCCATGTATACAGGAGGTAGACACACTATTAAACTCATTTGTTTTTCTTCTGTTCATATATCTTTTATTACAAGGGTTTCAGCAGAGAACCTAGAAGGGGAGACAGGAAATTATCTTTTTCCCCCACAGTGGTGATAGTGATGCTGGGGGAGCTGAGTGATGGGAGACAGTTGACAGAGGCATCAAGAGTCCAGCCTATTTGGCCTCATAGGTCTTGATAAAGCATTGGTATTTTATTTCAAGGACAATGTGAGGATATTGAAGTGTTTTAAGAAGAAGAGGAATATATCTAGCTTCCATTTTTAAAAGATGACTCTGGCTACAGTGAAGACAATGGACTATTGCCACTCAATAGACAATTTTGTTTGATAAATAAATGCCCCCAAACATCCACACATCTATGCATGAATGAACACATCTATGATTCAAGGATACAGGAAAAGCCAAGGGCTGACACTATGCCCCCTTTCTCTTCCATGTGCTGGGTAACTCCCATTAGTCCCTTCCTGAGACCCAGGTTCCTCACAGGAAAACAGTAAGCATTGAAGATCCCCTCCAGCTCTGAAATAATTCAGTAATTCCTGCCAGTCCTGCCCTACTGCCAAGGCTCTCAGGCGGCAAGCAGCTGAAAAGAAAAGCTGCTAAATGCCTCTGCTCTGTTTATCGTCCTCCGTTTGGCATTTTGTCTGCAGCTGGGGCCCTGTCTATAAGACCACTCAGCATCTATAAGCTCACTAATTTCCATGCTGATTGCAAAGCTGGAAATGTATATACTTGTCATTCTTATTCTTGGCCAAATGCCGACAGTAGCTCTGACGATGGGGTGCTGACACCACTTGCTAGTTATTGTCTGATGTGCAATTGACATGAGTGGGTTTAGGAGGATGCACAATTTGATAATCAGACCCCATCTGCAAAGCAATCACGAGTCATATTATGGAGAAAATACAAGTAAAAGCTGGGGATGTGACTATCTTATTTTCAACTTCCCTTACCCCAGCAAAGATTGTGTAGAGACGTTGATGTGTGAAACAACTTTATATTTTTTAATATAATGAGCATCTCTTAGTGCTTTGAATTTATGTAAGTATGGCAAGTGACAGGCTATAAAACAAAATGCTTTCATGTATATAATCTAGTTTGGGAAATGCATTGTATTAGAATTATAAAGTAATATGTGTCTGATGAAGATATACAAATCACAGAGAAGCATATAAAATTGAAAGAATATGTTCCTGAAGTACATGCCCCGCTCACCCCCTATGATGTGGCAGCCGAGGGCAGACTCTATCTATATAGTCAGACTACATGGATCTAAATCCTGTTTCCACCTCTTATATGATTTTCTGTTATAACCTTAGCCACATTATTTCACTTCCCTGTACCTCAGTTTTCTCATCTGTAAAGTAGAAATAATAGTGCCTTTGTAAGAGTTGTGATAGAGATTATTCATGAACGTAAATTCAGAATAGTGCCTGGCACACATTAAGAGCTCCAAAAATATCACCTATTCTTATTATCCATTTTATTACTCCTCTCCAAAACCAACCACACCCACTGGGTGTCCTACAACTCTCAATTTAACCACTCATTTACTCACAAACTGTCATCTCTATTTTTTTAAATTAAAAAAAAATTTTTTTTTTAAAGATTTTATTTATTTATATGACAGAGAGAGACACAGCGAGAGAGGGAACACAAGCAGGGGGAGTGGGAGAGGGAGAAGCAGGCTCCCCGCAGAGCAGGGAGCCCGATGCGGGACTCGATCCCAGGACCCTGGGATCATGACCTGAGCTGAAGGCAGTCGCTTAACCAACTGAGCCACCCAGGCGCCCCTCTATTTTTTTTTAATTAAAACTGGAACTACAAGCTATACCACAGTTTTCAAATTTCTCTTTTTTTCCATTAAAAATGTATCATGGACATTCTTATCACTATATAGATCTGCATCATTAATAGTTGTGTAGTATTTAATTTTATGGATGAGGTAGCAATGCTTCAACTGATGAATACTTAGGGGGCCTCTGACTTTTTGCCGCTACAGTGTTGCAGGCAACTTCATTGTCAACCTATTTTGCACATTCCCAAGAGTTTCCCTACAGTTAAGATTTTGCGAAGTACAAGGTCCTCTTAGCTGTATCTTTGTAAAAACTCTTAAGAGGAAACAGGGTGAGTGAGTGCTATTATTACAAAGGAGGTCAATTCCAGGAGTTGAGCAATTTCCCTAATTCCTCACAGAGAGTACTAATAGTGCATAGTGGAGACGGGATAAAGATGCAGGTCTTCTAATTCCAAACCCAGTACTCTTCCTATTGGATGACATAAAGGTAAATCAAGATTGCCTTGGGGGACACCAATGGTGGGTGGCTCAATCAGTTAAGTGTCTGCCTTCAGCTCTGGTTGTGATCTCAGCATCCCGGGATCAAGTCCCAGATCGGGCTCCTTGTTCAGCCGGGAGCCTGCTTCTCCCTCTCCCTACCTCTCTCTCTCTCTCTCTGACAAATGAATAAAATCTTAAAGAAAAAAAAAAAAAAAAAGATCAGCTTGGTGTCTGCTTACTTCTGTAGACTCCAGTCTTTCATATTAAAATAAATTTATTGACTCTAGCTGCAGATGGTCCTGATAGTCCTATAGACTGACCACACAAAGCCAGTCAACCCTTTTTAATCCAGGTCCATAGAAAGATCCCCAATCCTTAAACATGGATAATATTTACAGAGGACTCAATATGGTAAAGACACTGTATACAAGATGAAAAGAAAACAAAGTTGAATCAGACACTGTGGAGAGACCTTGCTCTGAGTCAGTTCACAGTCTAGCAGACAAATAAGAAATGTCCATAAGTAATTAAAGTACAATGTAGATTAGCCACTCAAGGAACATGACAAATAACAGCCTTTGTGGGCATAAAAAAGGAAGATTGGATATTTAAAAACCACAGCCCACCTGCTTTTAGTTTTACTCTCCCCTTGAATTCCCACCACTGTGTCTGGAAAGTAAATTAGATGTGGCATTAATTCTGTAACGTCAGGCATCATTTGAGCCCCTAATTCCAATCACAGAACAATCATTTACTCATGAATGGACAACAACTTGAAATTCAGCTTGATAGCCATTTGTGAATAAAGGTTATATATAAGGTATAAAAAACTATTGAGATTAAGTGGGTAGATGAGACAGTTAATTCCTCAGGTTGGGTTTTTTTAAAAAATCAACTTTATATCACATTCTGGGAATACTCATCCATGTGAGTTACAGAAAAATTTTCTATTTAGTTATTGTTATATTTTTGAAAAAGACAAAAGTAATACTGATGCCTGTCTCACAGGTCATTGTCAAGCTATAACAGCGTGTTTTCACAGCATTTATTTGTCATTATTCTGGGACTTTCACACCGTGGTTTCAATCTGCCATAATGGTACAAATGGAATTCTATTTCTTTCTGTTGTTTGTAGTTATTTAAAATTGACAATCAAGCAAAGGGACAGATGGAGTGCTCCTTAGCACTTTGATTCTAGGTATCAAATTTTTTTTTTTTTTTTTTTCTGTAGGCATCAAACTAAATGCTGAAAGCTTCAGCTATCTTTGCTATAAATCAGTGTTAGTTATTAAGGGGCTGAACTTGTTGGATACGCTACTCATAAAAGTTTCAGATATGAACTTTATTTACTAGTGCTCTTTGAAATTTGGATTTTCCAAAAGACTGATGCTGTTGACATTCATTCAATTTTCCAGGCGGAACTAATCCAGCTCAGAGGGCTGCTGCTTTATAATTCTACCTCCTGCTTGATCAGTAACTAAACTATAGAAAAGAAGGAGGTGGAGGAATTATCACCAGTATCTCAGTTAATAACAAGTAACTCTAGAACATCAAATAAAATATTTCCTGAAACCTTGCAAATATCTATGAGTTTAGAAAGAAAAAAAAATTGATTCAGTGTAAATGAATCAGAAACATATGTCTTGGGTTTCTCAATATGGGAACATGGCTGGCAAAATTCATTTAAGCTGTGCAGAACCCATAGCATTTGAGAAAGAGCTTGACAGACTGAAAATATATCTGTGCTGTCCTATAAGCAATGCAAATAACTCTTAAATTAAGCACAGTATTTTTTTTCCAATGGGCCAGGAAACCTAACTGCATAATAACAGCTTGCATTTCCATAGCTGTTTTTCCCCCTCAACAATCCTGAAATGCTGTGAGCAATGTATCAATTTTTTCTGTCCTTACTAATAGCAGGATGGCACTGTGGGGCAGAACACACATAAACACACACACAGTAGATGGATACATACACAGATCTCTCTCTATATTTAATATATAGAAAGGATACATGACCAGTCAACTTTAAATTTCAGATAACAAATAACATTTTAGTTTAAGTATACCCATGCAGTAATATTTATACTAAAAATAGTATTTTAAATAAGTTTTTAGTATGTGCCATACAGTATTTGGGATATGCTTAGAGAGTATTTGTTATCTTTAATTCAAATTTAAATTTTAACCAGTTATAAAATAAATAATACTGTATTGCATGTTTGAACATTGCTAAGTGAGTAGATCTTAAAAGTTCTCATCACAAGAAAAAAAAGTTAACTATATATGGTAACAGATGTTACCTAGACTTATTGTGGGGATCATTTTGCAATGTAAACAAATACTGAATCATTATGTGTACACCTGAAAGTAATGTAATGTTAAATATCAATTATACCTGAGTCTTTAAAAAAATATATATAACTGGGTATTCTGTATTTTTTCCTAAATCTGAGAACCCTAGTTCTATTCTTTTCGAAACTAGACAGAGGAGACAAGAAATATAGTTTGTGGACTAGAGAAGTTTGTCTTTCTTCAAAGGAAATAAACATCTAGAATAAGAAAAGGCTGGAGGTAGCAGAAACCCCTTATCAATTGTTGGGCCCAGAAAGTAAAGATACACCAGTGCAACTGTGTGAAGGACACAGTCATGGTTTTATAAACAGGACTTTACTCATCCTTTCCTGGAAGCACTTCCACCTTTAATTACTATTATGGTACAACTAAGTTTGCTAACAAGGAATATAGTGCATATATTTTATTTTGGGGACTTACTGGTAAAGCAGAGAACAGGAGGTCACCACCCACCTCAGCGGGAGAGGGAAGGGCAAACACTGAGCAGAAGCAGGGCCCCAATGTGTGTATGGCTAGTATGGTTACTTAAAAGGGTGTGGTGTTCTAGACAGGGTTGCAGGCTAAGGATCAATAGTCCTTATGAGTCCCTTACCTTATATTTTGTTAGTCTCATAGTTCTCAGCACAGTGATTGACAGTGTGGGTAACCAATAAATATTTGTGGAACAAATGAATAAATGGACCTGTCCATCTGTAATACCAAAGAATGGAACCAAGTCACATAGAACTGTAAGATTTCCAACGAGACCTAAATTTCTGAAGAACTATCTCTGGGGTTCCCTCAATAGAAGAAGAAGGTATCAGAGGCAGGCAGACATCCAGGCACACCTCTCCCATTTCAGCCAGAGCACTTACTTGTCTTCTTCATTGAGGTTCAAATGAGATTTCACTTAAAAATGGTTCAATGCAAAGATTAAATAAATTATAAAAACACATTTAAGATTTAGAAGAAAACCTCAGTTCTAAGTTCTTTGATTCCATTCACAGCTTAGTCTCCACAACAAAATAATCCACACTTTGCTCAATCTGGAGGTGACTGAGGAGGTGACTGAGACATAGTTTATAGGACAGCAGAGTAAAGGAGAACCTGAAAAAGGACTTCTCACTCTGGTCTCCAATTTCCCCAAATGGTTCTTCTCAGGAACAGTATGTCTTGCCTGGAGTGATAATTACTTGTCGAATTACAATAGAAAAATGAAGAAAAAAAATCATGTGCAATCTCTCCAGTAGTTTGTCATATTGAAAATATGGCATAACTGATTCTGCAAATGCGCCAAGGGAATACAAAAACGCAATCAGTTTCTCTGCAGTGTTTATATCTATAGTGGCGGAAGTGTAATTGCATAATTTATCATTATGAAATAAACTGTAGAGATCACAGGTATACATGGCAATCAGCGGGAGGGTATTGCTAGCTTTTGTGTAAGTCACTGTGGGTATTTTTTGTTCAGCACACAAACTAGTCCCAAACTCCATTTTAATGATGTACAACCATATTCCAGTTGTTAAGTGTTTCAATGACCCATGTAATCAATTAAGTGGGATATTTCTGTTCCTACCTGCCCCTCCAGGAAATCTCTACCTGTCCCTAGCTCAACTAGCTCAAGTGAGGATGTTAAGGGGTACTACCCTGAAAGTGCCCTTGAGCCATGCTCTGGTCTGAGCAATTGGCACAGAAGAAATCCAAATGGCTCAAGATCCTTTTCTCCAGCTGCTTCTCCTTAGTCCTTACTATGCCCTCCTTACATTACAGCTATATCAGATTACTTGCCAGTCACTGAAAACTGGATTATCTGTTCTTCTCTGGTCTTGTTCATTTCTCTGAATCCTCAAGTTTTCTATACATATTGAAAAGTGTCTGTATAAACCATTTGACATCAGGTATGCTTCTAAGAACATGTCTATCATTAAAAGTAGGATAGTAGACTTCTGCTTTTGGGAGGACAGAACAGATATACTTCCCCCTATTTCTCCTGCTAAGTACAAATAAAAACCCTGGACATTATGTATAAAACAAACATAAGACAATTCTAAAGGATAAGGAGAAGGTGGCAGACTAACAATGAGTGCCACCTCATTGAACAATGCCCTGCACAATGAGTTCTCCTCGTTTCTTTTTGCCTTACATATCCTGAGATGCCAGTAACTGAGAAATACCAGTGGGCATAACGATAACAAAGACACAACAAAAGTCTGTTAAAGGAAAAGGGGCAGCCTGATACAACAGAAAACTTCTACCAATAATTGTTTTACTGCCGCCAAATGCCACAGAAAAATCTATGGCCTCACCTATACTCACACCAGCAAAGACTAAGTGAGAAGCCTACACTTCCACCCTTACCAGGCTTTAATAAGGAGCCCAACCTTACCCAACTCTGTCAGGATGGTGTCTGAGAAGACCAAATGTGGATATGGGACTTTAATCTATGCTGGGCAGTAACAAGCCCCCACTCTCTGACAATGTCAGAGCAAATCACACAGGGAGCCTGGACTACCATCCCAACACAGGAGCAAAGAGGCACACTTCCTGTGGGTGGTATAACAGGAGGCCTAATGGAAAGTCAGGACTTCCAAATTACCCAATGCTAAAAAGGCCACGCCTCCAGCATTGGGTCAGTGGGGACACTGAGGAGCAGTAAGGAGGATGCTTACTTCTCTCAGACAGGGAGTTCATAGTGGAGGACTTGTGGGTACTAGAAGTCCCAGCAATGCCTAGCAGTAATAAGAATCTCCCACACTGAGGTGTAAATGAAAGTGTATGTGAAGACCAAGTGGGAAACCAGGACTTCTCCTAGTACCTGGCACTAATGAGATAGAATGATCCCTCATATGCCCCACCAGGCTGTTGTCAGAAAAACCAGCTAAAACAGAAGGTGTAAATAAGATCCAAAGATGTACAACATAATGCCCCAAATATCCAGGTTTCAATTAAAAATCACTCATCACACCAAGATGCAGGAAGAACTCAAATTGAATAAAACAGATAATTAATAGGTGCCAATGTTGAGATGACACAGAGGCTAGACATATCTGACAAAGGTTTTATTTTATGTCTTCATGAAAGATTTGAGCAGGACCTTTTACAGTAGGTATGTGCTTGCCCCTACTTTTGTTTTTGTGGTGAAGTTTTATCTGAAAGAGGTTTTAGAGCAGCCATCATTAAAGTGCTTTACCAAGTAATTAAGAACACACTTGAAACAAATGAAAAAAATAGTCACAACAAAGACATTTTATAAAGAATATCCAAATGTAAGGAGTAGAACTTCACACACAGTAACCAAAAGAAAGACACTGGATGGGCTCAAAAGAAAATGTAGGGGAAAGAAGAAAGAATCAGTAAGCTAAAAGAAAGAACAGAAATTACCCAATCTGGAAAACAGAAAATAGACAAAATAAATAGAACCTTGGAGATTTATGTCTAGAACGAAAGATCTAACATTCATGTAATCAGACTCCCAAAAAGAATAGCAATTACAGTGTTTTCTCTGACTACAATGGAATCATACTATAAATCAGTAACAAAATAGAACAGCAACATCTTCAAACATGTGGAAACAAAGCAACATACATCTAATAAACCATAAGTAAAAAGGAAGTCACAAGAGAAAGAAAAAATTTATTGAACTGAATGAAAATAAAAAATACAAAATATTTTATCAAAGAAGATATACAGATGGCAAATAAGCATATGAAAAGATGCCCCACATCATATGTCATCAGGAAAATACAAATTAAAATAACAATGAGATATTATTCACATCTATTAGTATTGTCAATATCCAAAACACTGAGTAAATCAGATGCTAGAAAAGATGAGGAGCAAGAGGAACTCTCATTCATTTCTGGTGGGAATGCAAAACAGTACAGCCACTTTGGAAGACTGGTCGTTTCTTACAAAACTAAACACACTCTCATGATACAGTCTAGTAATCATATTCTTTGGTATTTACCCAAAGGAGTTAAAAACTTACCTCCACACAAAAATCTATACAGAGATGTTTATAGCAGCTTTATATTCATAATTGCCAGAACTCGGAAGCAACCAAGATGTCCTTCAATAGGTGAATAAATGGTACATCCAGAAAATGAAATAGTATTCAGCACTAAAAAGAAATGAGCTATCAAACCACGAAAAAACGTGGAGAATGTTTAAATGCATATTACTGAGTGAAAGAAGCCAATATGAAAAGGTTACATATGTATGATTCCAACTATAAGATATTATGGAAAAGGGAAAATCATGAAGATGGTAAATAGACCAGTAGTTTCCAGTGACAGGGGATAATGGGATGAATAGACACAGCACAGAAGATTTTTAGTGTAGTGAAACTATTTTATATGATACTACAAGGTGGGTACCTATCAAAACCCATAGAATGTAAAATGCCACAAATGAACTGTAATGCAAATGGACTTTGGATGATTGTAACATGTCAATACAGGGTCATCAATTTTAACAAATGTACCACTCTGGTAGAGAATGTTGATAATGAGAGAGACTATATAGGAAATCTCTGTACCTTCCTCTCAATTTTTCTGTGAACCTAAAACTGGTCTAAAAAAAAAAAAGTCAAGTCTTAAATAAATATACACACAACATATTAAAATCCATGTGACACAGCTAAAGCAGCAGAGCAAGGAAAACTTATAGTAATAAATCCACACATTAGAAAAGAGAAAGACTTTCACATCAATAAAGTTCCCACCTCAGAAACCTAGAAAAGGAAGCACAAATTAAAGCCCAAATAAGCAAAAAGAAGTTAATAATATGAAGGCAGAAATCAATGAGAATGAAAATTTAAAAAATAGAGAAAAATCAATGATATAAAGAGCTAGCTCTTTGAAAAGATCAGTAAAATTGACAAACCTCTAGCAAGATTCACAAATATAAAAGTGGAGAACACAAAAATTCCTAATATCAGTCATGACTCAGAGGTTATTATTACAGGCCATGCAGACAAAAAATAAGTGAACGTGGGCACCTGGGTGGCTCAGTTGGTTAAGCGACTGCCTTCGGCTCAGGTCATGATCCTGGAGTCCCGGGATTGAGTCCCGCATCGGGCTCCCTGCTCAGCAGGGAGTCTGCTTCTCCCTCTGACCCTCCCCCCTCTCATGTGCTCTCTCTCATTCTCTCTCTCTCAAATAAATAAATAAAATCTTTAAAAAAAATAAGTGAATGCTCTAGACATATAATTTTGAAAACTTGGATGAAATAGATCAATTCCTTGAGGCTACCATAACACTGTCAATATGAAATAAAGAGTTTGAATAGCCTTGTAACTATCAAGGAAATTGAATCCATAATTTAAAAATGCACAATGAAATAATCTCCAGGCTCAGATCGTCTTGGAGAATTCTACCAAATTTAAAAAAAGAATATCAATTTTACACAACCTCTTCTAGAATAGAAGAGGAGGAAACACTTTCAATTCCTTTATGAAGCTAGTATCACCCTATACAAAGGACACTACAAAGAAAGAAAATATAGACCAATATATTTAATGAATATGGGCACAATAATTCTTATAATTAGCAACAAATTCAACAATACATAAAAATAATTATACACCATGGTCAAGTAGAGTGTATCTGAAGGATGCAATGCTGATGCAGTATTCAAAAATCTATCAATGTGAGTTTAGAGGAAGTTGGAGGTAGATTAGGAGGACCCTAGGCTCACCTTGTCCCACAAATACAACTAGAAAACTATAAAATAATCCTAAATACCCCAGAGATCAACGTGAAGATTGGTAGAACAAACTCCACAACTAAAGGTAGAGAAGAGACCACACTGAAGAAGGGAGGAAGTGCAGAGATGTAGTTCAGGGGAAAAACATATCACAGGTGCTGCAGAGGGCAGGGAGCTATGGTTGTGGAGAAGGGAGAGAGAGAAGGAGAGAAGGGGGGGGGAGAGGAGCACACAGGGGAATGAACAAGGAAAATGTTTCCCCATAGTAATTAGCTTGGAAAGTAAGAGGGGCTGAATTTCATGAGTTCTTGCAACCAGTGGGGCTTAAAGCCTGGAGTTTTAAAGGTCAACAGGTTTGGCTGGGATACAGCCTGGAGGGCATTGCACTACTCCTGGAGAGAAGGCAGGGAAACAACCTGGGGTCAGACATCATGGAAATAGCAAACTGAAGAGCACCTGGGTCACACAATGGGGAGATTATTCTCTCTTCTTGGTGCATGTCTCTGAGAGGAAGCATTCAGAGAGACACCTCTCCAGGAACCAAGGAGCTGGATGGGGCCATTTCCCTCCCCTGTCCCTCAGCATAAATACAGAAATACCTGCAGGAAGCAGCATAGTACCAACACTGGCTGCCTAACTTGCTTACACCAAGCCCCCACACCCTTGTGCAATGGTGGAACTGCCTTTCTCAGCCACATTTGTCTCTGTGCCAGTGTGGTGGGCCCTCCTCCAGAAGACCAGCACAAGCTCTTGCCTACAGCATATCTCCCAACCAGAGAGTTTTTCAGGGCCTTGGTTCTGGTGGAGGTAGTGACAGGTCTCATTTCACAAGCAAGCCAAAGCACACCTAGTTTAAACTTACCACATTCAGGCCAAGGAACAAACACTGCCCACAGTAGGCAAGGAGGATCTCTACAGACAAATGGCCCGAAGGATAAAGCAGCCAGAACACAAGAGCATAGTGCAGGCAGCACACACTGAAGACACTCCCTGAAGCACCAGGTCCTGGGAGCTACATGACCTCTTCACAAGGCCATTTCTTTCAGGAGCAGGAGACATAACTGGCCTTTCTAACACAGAGAAGCAGGCAGAGACTTAGACAAAATGAGAAGACAGAGGAATTTATCCCAAATGAAAGAACAAGATAAGATCACAACCAGAGATCTAAGTGAAACTGATATAAGTAACATGTCTTATGGAGAATTTAAAGCAGTGATCATAAGGATACTCAATGGATTTGAGAAAAGGATGGAAGACATCAGTGAGATCCTTATCAGAGAGATAAGAGTTAAAAAAGAATCAGTCAGAGATGAAGAGTGCAATAAATGAGATTAGAAACATGCTTGATGCAATCAACACCAGGTTGGTAGAAGCAGAGGAATGAATTAATACACAGAAGACAATGTAATGGAAAGCAATGAAGCTGACCGAGAGAGAAGAATTACACAAAACGAGAATAGACTTAGGGAACTCGAGAGACTTCATCAAACATAGTAACATTTATATTATAGGTATCCCAGAAGAAGAAGAGAGTGAAAAGGGGGCAGAAAATTCTCTTGAAGAAATAACAGCTGATAAATCCCCTAACCTGGGGGGAGGAAACAGACATCCAGATCCAGGAGGCACAGAGAACTCCCATCAAAATCAACAAAAGTAGGTCAACACCAAGACATATTATAATTAAGTTTGTGAAATATAGTGATCAAGAAAAAAATCTTAAAAGCAGCAAGACAAAAGTAGTCCTTAACTTATAAGGGAAAACCTATAAGGCTAGCTGGAGATTTCTCAACAGAAAGCTGGCAAGCCTGAAAGGAATGGTATGATATACTCAATGTGCTGAATGGGAAAAATTGGCAGCTAAGAATACTCTATCCAGCAAGGCTATCATTCAGAATTGAAGGAGAGATAAAGAGTTTCCCAGACAAACAAAAATAAAGGGCTTTGTGACTATTAAACCAGCACTGTAAGAAATATTAAAGGGGACTCTTTGAGTGGAAAAGAGAGATCAAAAGTTACAATAAAAACAGAAAAGCAATAAAAATGAGTATTTCTGTAAAAAACCAGTCAAAGAATTTGCAAAATAAAAGGATGTAAAATATGACACCATATACCTAAAACTTATTCAAACTTAAATGACCATCAACTTAATATAGACTGTTTTATGCCGAAGATATTATATACAAACCTAATGGTAACCACAAATCAAAAGCCACTAATAAACATGTAAAGAATAATAAGAAAGAAATCCATATATATCACCAAAGAAAATCAGCAAAACATGAAAGAGAAATACAAGAAAGGATCAAAGAAAATCTCCAGAAACAACCACAAGTAATAAAATGGCAATAAATACATATCTATCAATAATTACTTTGAATGTAAATGGACTAAATGATCCAATCAAAAAATATAAGGTGACAGAATGGATTAAAAAAAAAAAAAGACTCCTCTATATGCTGCCTACAAGAGACTGATTTTAGACCTAAAGTCACCTGCAGATTGAAAGTGAGGGGATGGAGAAGTACTTACCATGCAAATAGATGTCAAAAGAAAGCCAGAGTAGCAACACTTATATCAAGCAAACTGGACTTTAAAACAAAGACTGTAACAAGAGAAAAAGAAGGACATTATATAATAATACAGGGGACAATCCAACATGAAGATCTAACAATTGTAAATACTTATATACCCAACATGAGAGCCCCCAAATCATGAAACAATAACAAACATAAAGGAACTAATCAATAACAATATAATAATAGTAGGGGACTTTAATATCCCACATACATCAATGGACAGATCATTTAAAAAGAAAATCAACAAGGAAACAAGGGCACTGAATGACACAGTGGACCAGATGGACTTAACAGATATATTAAGATCATTTCATTCTAAAGCAACAGAATACACATTCTTTTCAAGTGCACATGGAACATTCTCCAGAAGAGATCACATATTAGGGCACAAAACAGGCCTCAACAGATGCAAGAAGACTGAAGTCATACCATACACCTTTTCTGACCACAACACTGTGAAACTAGAAGTCAATGAAAAGTAAAAATCTGGAAAAACCACAAATACATGGAGGTTAAATAACATGCTACTAAACAATGAATGGGTTAACCAGGAAATAAAAGAAGAAATAATACATGGAAATAAATGAAAATGAAAACACAATGAATGGTCCAAAACTTTTGGGATGCAGCAAAATTGGTTCTATGACGGAAGTATATAGCAATACAGGCCTACTTCAAGAAGCAAGAAAACCAGACAACCTAACCTTACACCTAAAGGAGCTAGAAAAAGAAGAACAAACCAAACCCCAAACCAAGAGAGGGAAGGGAATAATAAGGATTAGAGCAGAAACAAATGATACAGAAACTACAAAAACAATAGAACAGATCAATGAAACCAGGACTGGCTCTTTGAAAAAGTTAATAAAATTAAAAACCTCTAGCAAGACTTATCAAAAAGAAAAGAGACAGGACCCATATAAATAAAATCACAAATGAGAGAGGAGAAATAACAACCAACACCACAGAAATACAAATAATTATAAGAGAATATTCTGAAAAACTATATGCCAAAAAATTGGACAACCTAGAACAAATGGATAAATTCCTAGAAACATATGGTTTACAAAAACTAAAGCAGAAATAGAAAACCTGAACAGACTGAAGCCAGCAGAGAAATTGAATCAGTAATCAAAAAATTTCCAACAAACAAAAGTCCAGGACTAGATGGCTTCACAAGCAAATTCTTCCAAACATTTAAAGAAAATTGAATACCTATTCTTCTCAAACTATTCCAAAAAAATAGAAGAGGAAGAAAAAATTTCAGATTCATTCTATGAGACCACAATTACCCTGATACCAAAACCAGATAAAGATACCATTAAAAAGGAGAAGTGTTTAGAGGGAACATACCTCAACATAATAAAGGCCATATATGAAAGACCCATAGCTAATATCATCCTAAATGTGAAAAAACTAAGAGCTTTTCCTCTAAAGTCAGGAACAATACAGGGATATCCGCTCTCACTACTTTTATTTAACATAGTTCTAGAAGTCCTAGCCACAGCAACCAGACAAGAAAAAGAAATAAAAGGCATCCAAATCAGCAAGGAAGTAGTAAAACTTTCACTATTTGCAGATGACATGATTCTATATATAGAAAACCCAAAAGACTCCACCAAAAAACTGCTAGAAGTGATAAATTAATTCAGTAAAATTGCCAGATACAAAATCACCATACAGAAATCTTGCACTTCTATACACCAATAATGAAGCAGCAGAAGGAGAGATTAAGGTATTAGTCCCATTTATGATTGCACCAAAAATAATAAAATACTTAGAAATAAACCTAACAAAGTAGTGAAAGACCAGTACACTGAAAACTATAAAACACTGAAGAAAGAAATTGAAGAGGACACAAAGAAATGGAAAGACATTCCATGCTTATGAATTGGAAGAACAAATACTGTTAAAATGTCTATACTCTCCAAAGCAACCTACACATTCAGTGCAATCCCTATCAAAATACCAACAGCATTTTTCACAAGGCTAGAACAAACAATCCTAAAATTTGTATGGAAACAAAAAAGACCCTGAATAGCCAAAGCACCTTTGAAAAAGAAAAGCAAAGCTGGAGGCATCACACTTCCAGACTTCAAGTTATATTACAAAGCTGTAGTAATCAAAACCGTATGGTAGTAGCACAAAAACAGACCCATAGATCAATAGAACAGGATAGAAAATCCAGACATGAACCCACAATTATATGGTCAACTAATCTTTGACAAAGCAGGAAAGAATATCCAATGGCAAAAAGACAGTGTCTTCAACAAATGGTGTTGGAAAAACTAGAGAGCAACATGCAAAAGAATGAAAATGGAGAAGGAAAGATGGCGAAGGAGTAGGGGACCCTATTTCAACTGGTCCCCAGAATTGAGCTGGATACCTACCAGACCACTCTGAGCACCCACAAAACCAGCTTGAGATGTAAGAATATCTGGATCTCTACAAACAGATTATCACAGGCAGTTAGTTTTGAGGTACGAAGCAGGGAGCCCTGATTCCACGGGCAGATATTGGAGGATAAATGGCAGTGGGAAGGAGCCTGTCCATGGGGAACCTATACCACTGGTGAGTGACAGCCTCCCACGCTGGGGACGGGGCACAGACTCGGGGCACAGACTCGCAGACCGGTAGCAGTGGCGAAAGGACTATAGGGCAGCCCCTGGGTCAGAAACGCGGAGCGGCGGGGTCACACCGAACTGGGAGCAGCTGGCGGTTTTAGAAGCACAAAGGGCAGAGATGTGCCCCAACCTGGAGGTAGGACTGGGGGCACTGCGGAGGGGCACACAACCCAGGACACTCCAGTTTATAGCAGCATGGACAGAAACAGAGATGGTGTGGCCTGAAGAGATCACTGAAAAACAGAGTGCAGTCTCTCGGCTCTGAGGCAGAGGGTTGCAAACAGTCTCTTCTGCTCTGACTCGCGGAAGAGACGTGGAAAGCCTCCAGAGAACAAAAGCCCCCCAAACTGATTCCCACTGAGCCCATCCCCTGCCACAGGGGGCAGGGCAACTCCGCCCAAACAGGGTTGCCTGAGTAACAGCGTGGCAGGCCCCTCCCCCAGAAGACAGGCTGGGAAAACAAGAGGCCAGCAACCCTAAGGTCGCAAGAAAACAGGTGCATCTTGCTTGGGTTCTGGTCAATAATTTGGACTCTATACATTCCCTCAAACACACATCAACAGAATGACTAGGAGGAGGAACCCCCAAAATAGAAAAGACTCAGAGATCATGACTTATGCTGCAGATTTACAAATGGATGCAGATATAACCAAGATGTTGGAGATGGAATTCAGGCTAGCAATTGTGGAGACAATGGCTAGATTGGAGAAATCAATTAATGACAACATAGAGTCTCTAAGGGCAGAAATGAAAGCTGAATTGGCAGAACTTAAAAATGCTATCAAAGAGATCCAATCCAATCTAGATAATCTAACAGCTAGGGTAACTGAGGCAGGAGAACGAATAAGCAACCTGGAAGACAATATAATAGATAAAAAGTGAAAAGGGGAGTCCAGGGAAAAACAACTCAGAATCCATGAAAATAGAATCAGAAAATAAAATCTAGAAAATAGAATCACCATGAAGCATTCCAATGTCAGAATAATTGGAATCCCAGAGGGAGTGGAGAGAGAGGACTAGAAGATGTATTTGAGCAAATCACAGCTGAGAACTTCCCTAATCTGGGGAATGAAACAAACATTCGCATCCTAGAGGCAGAGAGGACCCCTCCTAAGATCAAGGAAAACGAAACTTGCAAATCTTAGAACCAAGGAAACCATCTTAAGGGCAGTTGGGGGAAGAGATTCCTTACGTACAGAGGGAGGAACATCAGAATAACATCAGACCTATCCACAGAGACCTGGCAAGACAGAAAGGCCTGGCAAGACATATTCAGGGTACTAAACAGGAAGAACATGCAACCAAGAATATTTTATCTGGCAAGGTTGTCATTTAGAATGGATGGAGAGATGCAGAGCTTCCAAGACCAATAGAAACTGAAAGAATATGTGACCACTAAGCCGGTCCTGCAAGATATATTAAGGGGGGGGTTCTATAAAAGGAGAAAGACCCCAAGAGTGATCTACAATGGAAATTTACAGGGACAATCTTTTAAAACAACATCTTCACAGGCAACATGATGACAATTAATTCATAACTTTCAATAATCACTCTCAACGTGAATGGTCTAAATGCTCCCATAAAATGGCACAGGGTTGCAGATTGGATAAAAAGACAGGACCCATCCATATGCTGTCTACAAGAGACTCATTTTGAACCTAAAGATACATCCAGACTGAAAGTGAAGGGATGGAGATCCATCTTCCATGCCAGCGGACCTCAAAAGAAAGCTGGGGTAGCAATTCTTATATCAGACAAATTAGATTTTAAATTAAAGTCTGTAATTAGAGACACAGAAGGACACTATATCATTCTTAAAGGGTCTATCCAACAAGAAGATCTAATAATTGTAAATATCTATGCCCCCAACATGGGAGCAGCCATCTACATAAGCCATCTGTTAACCAAAATAAAGAGTCATATTGATAACAATACGTTAATTGTAGGAGACCTCAATACTCCACTCTCAACAATGGACAGATCATCTAAGCAGAAAATCAACAAGAAAACCAGAGCTTTGAATGACACACTGGACCAGATGGCCCTCATAGATATTTACAGAACATCCCACCCTAAAACAACAGAATACTCATTCTTCTCAAGTGCACATGGAACTTTCTCCAGAATGGACCACATACTGGGTCATAAATCAGGTCTCAACCGATACCAAAAGATTGAGATTATTCCCTGCATATTCTCAGACCACAATGCTTTAAAATTGGAACTCAATCACAAGAAAAAATTTGGCAGAAATTCAAACACTTGGAAGCTAAAGACCACTCTGCTCAAGAATGTTTGGGTCAACCAAGAAATCAAAGAAGAACTTAAACAATTCATGGAAATCAATGAGAATGAAAACACATCAGTCCAAAACCTATGGGATACTGCAAAGGCAGTCCTAAGGGGGAAATACATAGCCATCCAAGCCTCAGTCAAAAAAATAGAAAAATCCCGAATTCACCAACTAACTCTACACCTTAAAGAACTAGAGAAAAAGCAATAAATGATGCCTAAGCCATGCATCAGAAGAGAAATAACTAAAATTAGAGCAGAAATCAATGAATTAGAAACCAGAAACACAGTATATCAGATCAACGAAAGTAGAAGTTGGTTCTTTGAAAGAATTAATAAGATCGATAAGCCACTGGCCAGACTATCCAAAAGAAGAGAGAAAGGACCCAAATTAATAAAATTATGAATGAAAGGGGAGAGATCACGACTAACACCAAGGAAATAGAAACAATTATTAGAAAATATTATCAACAACTGTATGCCAATAAACTGAGCAATCTGGATGAAATGGAGGCCTTCCTGGAAACCTATAAGCTGTCAAGACTGAAACAGGAAGAAATTGACAACCTGAATAGGCCAATAACAAGGAACGAGATTGAAGCAGTGATCAAAAACCTCCCAAAAAACAAGAGTCCAGGGCCTGACGGATTCCCTGGGGAATTCTACCAAACCTTCAAAGAAGAAATAATACCTATTCTCCTGAAGCTGTTTCAAAAAATAGAAGGAAAACTTCCAAACTCGTTCTATGATGCTAGCATTACCTTAGTCCCCAAACCAGGCAAAGACCCCATCAAAAAGGAGAATTTCAGACCCATATCCCTGATGAATATGGATTCCAAAATCCTCAACAAAATCCTAGCTAATAGGATCCAACAGTACATTAAAAGGATCATCCACCACGACCAAGTGGGATTTATCCCCAGGATGCAAGGGTGGTTCAACATTTGCAAATCAATCAATGTGATAGAACACATTAATAAGAGGAGGGAGAAGAACCATAGGCTCCTCTCAATTGATGCAGAAAAAGCATTTGACAAAATACAACATCCTTTCCTGATTAAAACTCTTCAGAGTATAGGGATAGAGAGAACACTCCTCAAGTTCATAAAATCCATCTATGAAAAACCCATAGTGAATATCATCCTCAATGGGGAAAAGCTGAGAGCCTTTCCCTTAAGATCAGGAACACATCAAGGATGCCCACTCTTGCCACTACTGTTCAACATAGTACTAGAAGTCCTAGCAACAGCAATCAGACAGCAAAAAGAAATAAAAGTATTCAAATTGGCAAAGAAGTCAAACTCTCTCTTTTTGCAGACAACGTGATACTTTATGTGGAAAACTCAAATACTCCACCCCCAAATTACTAGAACTCATCCAGCAATTCAGTAATGTGGCAGGATACAAAATCAATGCACAGAAATCAGTTCCTTTCTTATACACTAACAACGCAACTGTAGAAAGAGAAATTAGAGAATTGATTCCATTTACAATAGCACCAAAAACCATACGATACCTCGGAAGAAACCTAACCAAAGAGGTAAAGAATCTATACTCTAGGAACTACAGAACACTCATGAAAGAAATTGAAGACACAAAAAGATGGAAAAACATTCCATGCTCATGGATCAGAAGAATAAACATTGTTAAAATGTCTATGCTACCCAGAGCAATCTATACCTTGAACGTCATCCCGATCAAAGTTCCAATGACATTTCTCAATGTGCTGGAACAAACAATCCTAAAATTTGTAGGGAATCAGAAAAGACTCCAAATCGCCAAGGAAATGTTGAAAAAGAAAGACAAAGCTGGGGGCACCACGTGGCCCGATTTCAAGCTATATTACAAAGCAGTGATCACCAAGACAGCATGGTACTGGCACAAAAACAGACATATAGACCAATGGAACAGAATAGAGAACCCAGATATGGACCCTCAACTCTATGGTCAAATAATCTTTGACAAAGCAGGAAAAAACATGCAATGGAAAAAAGACAGTCTCTTCAATAAATGGTGCTGGGAAAATTGGACAGCCACATGCAGAAGAATGAAACTTGACCATTCTCTAACACCACACCCAAAGATAAACTCAAAGTGGATGAAAGACCTCAATGTGAGACAGGAATCCATCAAAATCCTAGAGGAGAACATAGGCAGTAATCTCTTTTGACATCGCCCACAGCAACTTCTTTCAAGATACATCTCTAAAAGCTAGTGAAACAAAAGCAAAAATGAACTTTTGGGACTTCATCAAGATAAAAAGCTTCTGCACAGCAAAGGAAACAGTCAACAAAACAAAGAGGCAACCCACAGAATGGGAGAAGATATTTGCAAATGACACTACAGACAAAGGGCTGGTATCCAAGATCTATAAAGAACTTCTCAAACTCAACACCCAAAAAACAAATAATCAAGTCAAAAAGTGGGCAGAAGCGATGAAAAGGCACTTCTCTGAAGAAGACATACAAATGGCTAACAGACACATGAAAAAATGTTCATCATCATTAGCCATCAGGGAAATTCAAATCAAAACCATATTGAGATACCACCTACACCAGTTAGAATGGCAAAAATGGACAGGGAAAGAAACAACAAATGTTGGAGAGGTTGTGGAGAAAGGGGAACCCTCTTACGCTATTGGTGGGAATGCAAGTTGGTACAGCCACTTTGGAAAACAGTGTGGAGTTTCCTCAAAAATTTAAAAATAGAGCTACCCTATGACCCAGCAATTGCACTTCTGGGTATTTACCCCAAAGACACAGATGTAGTGAAAAGAAGGGCCATATGCACCCCAATGTTCATAGCAGCAATGTCCGCAATAGCCAAACTGTGGAAAGAGCCAAGATGCCCTTCAACAGATGAATAGATAAAGAAGATGGGGTCCATATATACAATGGAATACTACTCAGCCATCAGAAAGGATGAATACCCAACTTTTACATCAACATGGATGGGACTGGAGGAGATTATGCTAAGTGAAATAAGTTAAGCAGAGAAAGTCAATTATCATATGGTTTCACTTACTTGTGGAACATAAGGAATAGCCTGGAGGACATTAGGAGAAGGAAGGGGAAAATGAGGGGGATCGAATTGGAGGGAGACATGAACCATGAGAAAGTATGGACTCTGAGAGACAAACAGGGTTTTAGAGGGAAGGGGGGAGGGGGGTTGGTTAGCCCGGTGATGTGAATTAAGGAGGGCACGTACTGCATGGAGCACTGGGTGTTATACGAAAACAATGGATCGTGGATCACCACATCAAAAACTAATGATGTATTGTATGGTGACTAACATAATAAAATTTAAAAAAAAAGAATGAAAATGGATCATTCTCTTTTACTATACACAAAAATAAGCCCAACATGGTTTAAAGATCTAAATATGAAATCTAAAATCAGAAAAGTCCTTGAAGAAAGCACAAGCAGTAATTTCTCTGACATCAGCCCTAACAACTTCTTTCTGGATTTATCTCCTGAGGCAAGGGGAAAAAATAAAAAATAAACCATTGGACTACATCACAATAAAAAGCTTCCACACAGCAAAGGAAACAACCAACAAGACTAAAAGGCAACCAATAGTATGCGAGAAGATATTTGCAAATGATAAAGAGTTAGTATCCAAAATATATAGACTTATAAAATTCAACATGGCCTCCAAAATAATTCAATTTAAAAAAGGTCAGAAGACATGAAAAGACATTTTTCCAAAGAAGACATACAAATAGCCAAAATGTACATGAAAAGTTGCTCCACATTACTTATGATCAGGGAAATGTAAATCAAAACTACAATGAAAGATCACCTCACACCTGTTGGAATAGAAAAATCAACAGTACAAGGAACAACAGGTATTGGTAAGGATGTGGAGAAAGGGGAACCCTCTTACACTGCTGGTGAGAATGCAAACTGGTACAGCCACTCTGGAAAACAGTATAGAGGTTTCTCAAAAAGTTAAAAATAGAACTACCGTGGGAAGGAGGAGCAAGAAGGCAGAGGAATAGGAGACCTAAATTTCGTCTGGTCCCAGGAATTCAGCTAGATAGGTATCAAACTATTCTGAACACCTATGAACTCAACAGGAGTTTGAAGAAAAGAATAGCAGCAATTATATGAACAGAAAAGCGACCACTTTCTGGAAGGTAGGACATGCGGAGAAGTAAATCCAAGGCAATATTTGGGAGGATAGATGGCGGGGGAGGGGGCCTCAGTCAGCTGCTACCGGCAAGTGATAGAGCAGCAGAGACAAAATCAAAACTCTTAGAAGTCTGCTCCACTGAGGGACGTCGCTCCAGTGGCTAAGCGGGGGGTGGAACCCTCCCTGGGACAGTGTGGTCTCAGGACCCTCGGGGTCACTGAAAGACCAGGGGTGCCTGAGTGTGGCAGAGCTCCCAGGTATTGGAACAGGGAAGCCAAGTGCAGTGACAGAGCCAAGGAGTGGGCTCTCAGCTCCGGGTTGCCAGAAACCGTGATCCACGGCAAAATCGGGCCACTGCTCTTCCAGCAGGGACCCAACAAGCAGCAGATCCGGGGAGACTCCCCTTCCTCCCCCAGGAGGAGCGGCGCAGGAGCACACCACAGGGATCTGCTGGGTTCGGAGACTCCACACGGGGTCAGGTGCCAGAGATAGAAACAGTCGGTCACAGGCCGGGTGAGCATGGAGTACAGCTGGAGACCAGGGAGACAGGAGTGATTGACTGCTTTTCTCTGGGGGTTCACTGAGGAGTGGGGCCCTGAGTTCTCGGCTCCTCTGGGGTGGAGATTGGGAGGCCGCCATTCTCACTGTCGTCCTCCAAAGGTGTACGGAAAGCTAGCAGGGAACAAAAGCTCCCGATAGCAAACCGGAGCAGATTCCTTAGCCTGGACCTGGCAAGGGCGGGGCAATTCTGCCTCCAGCAAAGACATTTGGGAACCACAGCAACAGGCCCCTCCCCCAGAAGATCAGCAAGAATAGCCAGCCAAGACCAAGTTTACTGATCAATGAGAACGGCAGAACTCCAGTGCTAGGGGAATACTGCACATAGAATTCATGGCTTTTTCCCCATGATTCTTTAGTCTTTCAAAGTTAATTTTTTTAATTTTCTTTTTTTTTTTAATTTTTCTTTTTGCCTTTTTCAACCAACATCTTATCAATCCCTTTTGAAAAATCTTTTATTTTTCATTTTTAGAGTCATATTCTATCCCTTCATTGTACTTAACCTTATTTTTGGTATATATATAAGTTTTTCTCTTTTAAAAATTTTGGCCTAGAGCTTCTTCTAACAAAATATACCCTAAATCTCTAGTGTATGGCTTTGTTCAAGTCTCCTGCCTGATCACATTCTCTCTCTGTTTTTTTTTTTTTTTAATTTCTATTCTTTCTTTTTACAACAACTTATCAATTCCTTTTATAAAATCTTTTATAATTTTCATCTTTACAGTCATATTCCAACCCTTCATTGTATTTACCCTTATTTTTGTACATATGTAAGTTTTTCTTTTTTTAAAGTTTTGGGAGGCAGTTTCTTCTAACAGATCAAAATACACCCAAAATCTAGTGTGTGAAACTGATCTACTCACCAGCCTGATCATATTTGATCATATTCTGTTTTTTTTTCCTTTTCTTTTTTCTTTCTTTCCCCTTCTTTTCCCCCAGTTTCACGTCTCCTCTGATTTGTTTAGTGTATATTTTTCTGCGGTCATTGTTACCGTTACCGTTTTGTTCTCTCATTCATCGATTCTCCTCTGGACAAAATGACAAGATGGAAAAACTCACCTCAGAAAAAAAGAACAAGAGGCAGTACCTACAGCCAGGGACCTAAGCAATATGGACATTAGTAAGATGTCAGAACTAGAGCTCAGAATGATGATTATAAAGATACTAGCTGGGCTTGAAAAAAAGTATGGAAGATACTAGAGAATCCCTTACTGGAGAAATAAAAGAACTAAAATCTAACCAAGTCGAAATCAAAAAGGCTATTAATGAGGTGCAATAAAAAATGGAGGCTCTAACCGCTAGGATAAATGAGGCAGAAGAAAGAATTAGTGATATAGAAGACCAGATGATGGAGAATATCTAGAAGCTGAGAAAAAAGGCATAAACAACTACTGGACCACGAGGGCAGAATTCAATAGATAAGTGATACCATAAGATGAAACAATATTAGAATAATTGGGATCCCAGAAGAAGAAGAAAGAGGGAGAGGGGCAGAAGGTATATTGGAGCAAATTATAGCAGAGAACTTCCCTAATTTGGGGAAGGAAACAGGCATCACAATCCAGGAGGCACACAGAACCATCCCCAAAATCAATAAAAATAGGTCAACACCCCGACATCTAATAGGAAAACTTACAAGTCTCAGAGACAAAGAGAAAATCCTGAAAGCAGCTCAGGACAAGAGGTCTGTAACCTACAATGTTAGAAACATTAGATTGGCAGCAGTCCTATCCACAGAGACCTGGCAGGCCAGAAAGGACTGGCAGGATATATTCAGAGCACTAAATGAGAAAAATATGCCAAGAATACTATATCCAGCCAGGCTGTCATTGAAAATAGAAGAAGAGATAAAAAGCTTCCAGGAAAAACAAAAACTAAAAGAATTTGCAAACACGAAACTGGCCCTACAAGAAATATTGAAAGGGGTCCTCTAAGCAAAGAGAGAGCCTAAAAGTAACACAGACCAGAAAGGAACAGAGACAATATACAGTAACAGTCACCTTACAGGCAATACAATGGCACTAAATTCATATCTTTCAATAGTTATTCTGAATGTAAATAGGCTAAATGCCCCAATCAAAAGACACAGGGTATTATATTGGATAAAAAAGAACAAGACCCACTGATATGCTGTCTGCAAGAGACTCATTTTAGACCCAAAGACACCCCCAGATTGAACGTGAGGGGTTGGAAAACACTTTACCATTCTAATGGACATCAAAAGAAAGCTGGGGTGGCAATCCCCATATTAGACACATTAGATTTTAAACCAAAGACTATAATAAGAGATGAGAAAGGACACTATATCATTCTTAAAGGGTCTATCCAACAAGAAGATCTAACAATTGTAAATATCTATGCCCCTAACATGGGAGCAGCCAATTATATAAGCCAATTAATAACAAAATCAATGAACCACAATGATAACAATACAATAATAGTAGCGGACATTAACAGCCCCTGCACTGAAATGGATAGATCATCTAAGCAAAAGATCAACAAGGAAATAAAGACTTTAAATGACACACTGGAACAAATGGACTTCACAGATATATTCAGAACATTCCAACCCAAAGTAACAGAATACACATTCTTATTTATGCTCATGGAACATTCTCCAGAATAGATCACAACCTGGGTCACAAATCAGGTCTCAACCAGTACCAAAAGATTGGGATCACTCCCTGCATATTTTCGGACCACAGTGCTTTGAAAGTAGAACTCAATCACAAGAGGAAAGTCAGAGAGAACTCAAATACATGGAGGCTAAAGAGCATCCTACTAAAGAATGAATGGGTCAACCAGGAAATTAAAGAAGAATTTAAAAAAAATTCATGGAAACCAATGAAAATGAAAACACAACTGTTCAAAATCTTTGAGATGCAGCAAAGGCAGTCCTAAGAGGAAAGTATATAGCAATACAAGCCTTTCTCAAGAAACAAGAAAGATCTCAAATACACAACCTAACCCTGCACCTAAAGGAGCTGGAGAAAGAACAGCAAATAAAGCCTAAACCCAGCAGGAGAAGAGAAATAATAAAGATCAGAGCAGAAATCAATGAAATAGAAACCAAAAGAATAGAAGAGATAAACGAAACTAGGAGCTGGTTCTTTGAAAGAATTAACAAGATTGATAAACCCCTGCCCAGACTTATCAAAAAGAAAAATGACGCAAATAAATAAAATCATGAATGGAAGAGGAGAGATCACCACCAATACCAAAGAAACACAATTATAAGAACATATTATGAACAACTATATGCCAGCAAATTAGATAATCTGGAAGAAATGGATGCATTCCTAGAGATGTATCAACTACCAAAACTGAACCTGGAAGAAATAGAAAACCTGAACAGACCCATAACCAGCAAGGAAATTGAAGCTGTAATCAAAAATCTCCCAACAAACAAGAGCCCAGGGCCAGATAGCTTCCCAGGGGAATGCTACCAAACATTTAAAGAAGAATTAATACCTATTCTTCTGAAACTGTTCCAAAAAATAGAAATGGAAGGAAAACTTCCAAACTCATTTTATGAGGCCACCATTGCCTTGATCCCAAAATCAAAGGCCCCATCAAAAAGGAGAATTACAGACCAATATCCCTGATGAACATGGATGCAAAAATTCTCACCAAAATACTAGCCAATAGGATCCAACAGTACATTAAAAGGATTATTCACCATGATCAAGTGGGATTTATTCCTGGGCTGCAAGGTTGTTTCAACATCCACAAATCAGTGTGATACAATATATTAATAAAAGAAAGAACAAGAACAATATGATCCTCTCAATAGATGCAGAAAAAGCATTTGACAAAGTACAGCATCCTTTCTTGATTAAAACTCTTCACAGTGTAGGGATAGTGGGTACATACATCAATATCATAAAAGTCCTTTCATAGAATGAAAAAACCATG